>NW_027210674.1:1262500-1550000 GCF_029030835.1 Brachyistius frenatus
CGATGACTGATGTTAATGTGATAAATTTCAAGCTGCACATTCAAATTAGCAACAACCTCTGTTTTTACGCTTATTTGATGGCTTACTGTTAACTCCCAACAATGTTTCCTGCTAATGTTTTAATTCTAATATCAACACGCCTGATCAGAAAACACACCTCAGAGAAAACCCTTGACCTTTCAACCCTCCGTGAATGTGTGGAAATGTTTTTTTAGTAAACATTGTGCAGATGAAATGCTTCCTCTGTCAGCAATTCAACCGAGGAGTGCAATGTTAAATAAATAAGAAGACTCTTTCCACCTCTATAACTCAGTCTTTTTTTTTTTTTTGTCAAACCAGCAGCTAAGAAAAAAAATTAAAATAAAGAAACTAATGTGTGAGAAGGTGGTCAGGAAAGCAAAGACACACACACACACACACACACACACACACACACACACACACACACACACACACACACACACACACACACACACAGAAACACACCTTCACAAATATATGCAAGCAACACTTATTCTACAAATATCCACACAGACACGTCCACCTACCGTAGTAAAGGTGATCCAGAGAGGGATGGTGGCCCGAGCAGAGTGAGGCGGTCGCTGCAGGCGGAGTCTCTCCTCCCTGGGAGCTGAATCAGCGATGGAGAGTTTAAGGATGCGGAGAGGAGAAGAGGAGGAGTAGGAGTGGAAAGAGAGGAGAGAAAAGGAAGAAGAGGGTCACGGGACTTGCTTCTCTCTCTTGTTGGATAATAAAAAATAAAAAATAAAAATAAGGAAGGCGGGGGGAAAAAGGTACCCTAGAACAGAAAAAAACAAAAAACAGCCTAGGACCCCATGCAGGTAGAAAAGAGCAAAAATAGTGGCCACAAAAAAATAAAAATAAAAAATAGCACAAAGGTTTGTGTTATAAGATTTTGTAGCGATGACTGGGCAGTGAAATGCATCAGCCGAGAGCTGCCCGTCTCTTCGCTACACACCAGGCCATGTAAAGTTAGAAGGAGGACAGCTGATCAGACTGCCAGAGAAGGAGATGGAGCGAGATAGTGAGTGCTGACAGAGCTGAAGGACAAATCGGGAAGAGGGAGGGAGGGAGGGAAGGAGAAAGGGAGGGAGGGAGGGGTTGGGGGAAGGAAAGAGTGAGAGAAGAGAGACAGCGGCTGAGGAGGAAGACAGGAAAAATAATGTAGATTAAAGAAGGAAATCAAAATAGAAAGGGGAAGGAAAGGTGAAGGAATTAAAGGCAGAAATAAGAAAAAGGAAAGTGAAGAAGGCGAAAAAGATGACGTGTGGAAGAATGAAAGGAAGGAAATGGAGAAAAGAAAAAGTAATGGAAGAGGGAAGGAAAGCATGGTGAGCAGCACAGGAGGGGGGTGCAAAGTTTAAATGGATAAAAGATTGGGGGGAAAAGTACAAATAAAAAAAGGAGGTAAAAATGATCAGCAGAATGGGGAGCTTTTAAAAGTAAACTCAATTATCTCTTACTTTTTTCTGTCTTTCTTGTCCTTTCGCTCCCATATTCCACTCAGCCGCTCTCCAGAAACACCGTCCGGGATCGGTGAAAGCAATTCCTCCGAAAAAAAAAGATGAATAAAAAAAAAGACTACAAAAAAAAATTAACACTTTGACATCAAACTGTTAGCGTAGGAAAATAATAAAAAAAAAAGGTTGAGGGGTAAAAGGTCATCTGATACCGCTCACAGGCAGTGTTGGTACATTGATTTTTCTTTTTTTTTTCAATTTGAGTGTCAAAAATAGACGAAAGCAGGTTAGACTGAGAAACACGGTGTGTGGGGGGGGGGAGCGAGCGAGAGGTTGAGTGTAATCAGAGGAAACCCCCACCGTACCAGCGTTTTTATACCAAGGTAAGAACCGGAGACGCACGCCCCTCCGCCGGCCCGCCCTCGCGGCCATGCTCCACGGCCTTATTTAGTGAGGCATGGCAAAAAATAGCCTCCCGAGTGCTGCTGGTGGGTGTTTGTGTGAGGTGGGTGGGTGGGTGGGGGAGTAGGAGGGACAGGGCGGGGATGACTGAAGGAAGGTTGGGTTGGGGGGCTGGTGGTTGTGATGCAGTCACTTTGACCGGTCTGCTGTGAGCCTGATTTACCCATCTATTTTTTTCTGGTGTCTCCTCCCGGTGTGTCGCGTTACTGTCCCATATCCTCCCAGCACACTTCATCTGGTGTATTTACAGTCCATCTGCACCGACGCCTCTCCGCGCCCACCTTCTGTTTCCCGGGCTCAGCTTTTTTTTTAACAAGTGCTAGTTTATCAGATGCATAATATGGGTCAGTAAAAATGTTCTAAATATTACTTTAAACTTATTTGCTTTTCCGCAATAAGAATTTTTAATCCACACCAAAGTGGAAATATGTAATCAAACAGACCTGCATTGGCTTTGCTGCCTTTAAAAGAGCACACAATCTTCTCCTAAACAGGTGCAACTGATCCTGAGTATGGGAACCAGTACTAAATGCAGCCTCAGGTCTTCAAGTCCGTCGCTGTGGTCCACACTAAAATATCTCAGCAACCGTTGAACGGAGATTCGCGGCTCCCAGAAATTGTGATGTCATGTTTTCGCCAACATTGAATAGAGTTAGACACCTTTAGTAAATCCCACAATTTCAAAGACAGAAGTTAAGCACAAAGGATGTCCAGCAGGTTACAAAAATGCAGACCGTGATCAAAAAAGCCATGAAGGAAAAACAAAGTCCAAAAGGGTCAAACATAAAACTTCCTCAACGCAGGAAGAAGCGCCAAGACAACCAGCTCGGAGGTGACGATGACGATCTGACGAAGGAGGCAGGCAACACGCAGACTTTAAACACAGGAGATCAAAATTGAACACAACTGGAAACAATCAAGGAGGGGAAGACCGTCAGACACAGGTGGGAAGACGAGAGGACGGGAAGAAAAAACAACAGAAACTAGACACAAAGTGAGTTATCAAAATAAAACAGGAAATGAACATGAAACCCTTAAAGGAAAGAGAGACATATCTGAATGACAAGGAAGACAGAAAGAAAATTAAACTATGAAAACAGACTAAAGGGACAGGAAGAAACTGATGACAAAACTGAACCACATGGATGAACTGTGACTTCCTGATGTTTGGTGCCACACTGACGTTCACATTTGTGGCCCGTCAGAACCACAACTATCGACTGGATTGTTAGAAAATTTGGTACAGAGATTCATGTTCTCCAGAAAATGAGCCCAGACCCCTTTTAGTACTACACACTGTTCGTTTATTTCACGTAAGTTGTAGGTGGGAGCTGCCCAAGCGGCAACCAACAGCGGCGTCACCCGTTGGTTTGTTAACGGCCGTTATGAATCCTCCAGTTCAGATTCTGTCCGTCACCATCTTTACTAGTTCGGAGCGGTTTGGAGCAGGAAGTGACCATATTTGGACGAGCTGGGGGAGGAGCCAGAGGTGGATCTGACCGATCTGATCGGAAACCTGATGATACTACGTCCCGCCCACCGATAGCTGTAACCTGACTGCACCACAGGCCTGTCAATCAAACAGACACGCCCCCAAAACCAGGTCTTCTTGAATCTTCTTTTGTAATGAATGAGGGATTATTTTCAGATGGACCTCCAGAAAACTAAGAAGAAGGAGTGACTTTAGCTAACAACACCGAGATAACTGATGGACACATTTTATTCACTTTGGATTTGATGAGAGAAGTTGAATGGGAGTCTATGGAGCCGGAGGCTTTTTGGAGCCGACCTCTAGTGGCACTCGCTGGTATTGCAGCTTAAGGCACTTCTGCATCGGCCTCATTTTTTAGAACAGCAGGCTATATGTCCACTTTTATATCCCGTCAATGGAGCTGCCCTGGATCACAGTCCTTCCAGTAGTTCCCCCAACACCTTGTCCTTCCTCAGACCACCGTCCTCTGTTGACAGGATCATGAGCCCACAAGCTGGCTCTCGAGGCCTAATGTAGTTTGAACAATCATAGAGCTAACGTTAAGTTGTCCAAACATTATTCCATCACTGGCCCAGTGGAAGGGGTTACGTACCGCACTATTTCTTGGCCAAGGCTCAAGGAAGTGCATACGGCCAAGAAAAACCTCAGGAAAACCCTGTAATGGCTGCACCTTCTCATATAACTAATAATTCATATAGATCATTTTATACAACTCAAATATTTCCCAGACTGTCTCTTCATTGCTCTGTAGGTATGATCCTCGAATGTGAAAAAATACAAGTGTGGTTTAACTAAATGTCGTCTGACTGGCGCTGCACTGGTTGTACTTCCAGACAATATCATTGTTGTACACTAAATGTAGGATAAAATACCCATAAAAGATGTTAAAGAAGTGCTATCTTTATTCAATATGGCTACAGTTTGTGAGTGGGTACGTGATGACGTAAAGTAACAAACAATATTTTATGATCAAAATTTGAATTTATACTGTGTTTATTAAGGGGAAGTCCATATCTTTGTTGCACGTGACAGAATTAATAAATTGCAGTTAACCAGCATCTACAAAGTCTTTCCCTTCAAAGTTGACAAGCTTCAAAGTTATCAGTGTAGTCGAAGCCTCCTGAAGCTCTCCCTCCCCCCCAGACTCTCCCTGCTGTATTTTTAGCCCCCGCCTAATAAAGAGGCGCAAGGCCTTCCACCACCAAACACCCACCCTGACTGTCCCTCACACCGTCCCACCGCTGTCCATCACCGTGCTCCAGTCCTCATCGCCGGGACGGCAACGCACCTGCTGACACCTGTTTGGACCCCAAGATCTGCAGAGAGGGGCGAGAGGTGTTCCCTTTGTGTGTGTCTCCATACCGATGAAGAGTCTCAGGTGAGGCTAATGTATCTGTGGAGGAGGCGTGTGAGAGACACGGAGGGAGAGGAGGGCGAGCGAGGGGGAATTGAGAGGACAGGAGGAAGGGAGGAGAGATGGGGGAAAGAAAGGATATTGATTTCCACCTTAAAGAGGCAATCTCCGCTTCTCAGGAGCCTCAGGGACACAGTGTGTGTCTGCGCTCATGTGTGTTGTGTGTATGATCTGTCCGGGGATCGCAGCAGAGACTGAAAACACTGGTGCACACATCAACCACACACACACACACACACACCATAACACCATCTCACACACACACACACACACACACACACACACACACACACACACACACACACACACACACACACACACACACACACACACACACGGTTTATGAATTTTAATGATGTTCAAAAAAGTGAAACCAAGAGCAGAGCCAAAGAGAGAAATAACACCTTTAAACTGTTCATTTCGGTGTGCTGGCTCTTTCACAGGCGTCCTGCTGCTCCAATTAGTCCTATTACTCTTAATCTTTTCCTTTTTCCCACCTCTTTATATCCGTTATTTGTCTTTGTTTCTCCATTTGTTTTTCTCATGCCTTTTTCTCAGCTGCTTTTTCTTTTTTCTTTCTTTGCTTTCATCAGAGACAGACTGAGTCAGAATAAATGAGATTAATACAAGACGACATCAGAGGCACATTTTAATATTCGGAGCTACATTACTGTCGATAGTTTGACAAATAATTGTTTGGTACTCCAGATTTAATTTAGGAATATCATAATGTTGAACTTTCAGACAGAATAAGAGTGAGCTTTGAGTCATTCCCATGTGGGTGACTTTTATATTCATGTTCCTTACAGATTTATTGAGACATGCCAAGACCGTAACAGAAAAAGCCACGATACGCAACTAACACGCAGGACTGGACAGCACAGAAAGGTACATGTAATGTATGAGGTCCTCACGGTCCAGTTAAGCTGCCTGGTTGTCTCGTTCCTTGTGATAAAAGGACAGCAGCTCTGTGATCTCAATAACAGAACAGTTTTCAGCAATTTTTGCTAAATCTTTTTGCTTTTGTTTATCATGAAGTTTTGGATTAGATTGCAGTTTTTAAGATAATTTGTTGTGGCATGTCTGAAAGGGGCTTCTAATCCGTCCACAAATACCACCCGAGTAGAGCGTTAAACTGTAAAACAATTTTACAAATACATTCAACCCAACTTGAATGAAAATTAGCGTGCAAGAAATATATTTTCAGTTCATAAATAACATTTGCATTACAATGTTTCCTGTGCAGGTAAACATCGAAACACTTTTACAGATTCACTTCATTCGTGTGTGCAGATCACCTGATGTGGGAATTCAATTTTTCATAATTCTACAAGTGCACATTGCAATCAGGAGCTGTTGGAAAACTGTATACACATTTGTGGTGTTTCAATGGAATATAATGTTTGACTTTATTTTGTCAAGTTCGCCTTCACTGACTTCTCTGCTGTTGTCATGCTCTCATCTTACCGACTCTCTGTCCTCGACTAACGTCAATTAAAATCATCCTTTTGACCTGTGCAGCTTTATATGATTGACGTTTTGGGCTGAATTCATTTAAAAAATAAACCTTTAAAAGCTCAGCTGTTTAACTACAGCTAACCCTCTTTCTGAGCATCTTCTGGGTGGTTTGTTAATGTGCATCTGGATTCAATAATCTGAAAAGTATCGCAAAAAGCAAATAAACACCATCATTTATTCACAAATCTTGATTCATATTTGTATTGAATGAAACATGTCTCTGTTAATACCATAGCAACACATTTCTTACCATATAGAAAGACAGAATGATACAATTGTGCAAACAATAAAATGCATCAGAAAATCTCTTTATTTTTTTTGTCTTGTAATTTGTGAGCTGAAGTGCTTTTATTCTGTGAAGTATTTCTCTTTGTGATTGGGTCGGTGTGAGCAGCTGTGTTGAATTAGATTACATCTTTAATTTATGAATACACAAACACTCAATGAGTGAAGTGTTTGACCGTCGTGTGTGTTTTTAATTTATGTTTGAATGTGTGTGTGAGCTCGCCGGCTCTATGCCTGCCTGTTTCCAATCATACCTGCAGTGCTGCATGTGTGTGTGTGTGTGTGTGTGTGTGTGTGTGTGTGTGTGTGTGTGTGTGTGTGTGTGTGTGTGTGTGTGTGTGTGTGTGTGTGTGTGTGTGTGTGTGTGTGTGTGCGTGCTGATCTGCGTGTTTGTGAGTCCCACAGTGTCAACGGGCACTTTAGAGTCTGTACACTCATGTGATCGGGCTTGGCAAGCAGACAGAATAATAAGGTTGTGTTGTAGGACAAAAAAACAATAAGCTCTTTCAAACTGCGTCTCTGTGACAGAGAAGTCCCGTCGGAGACAAACTGCAGCCACCGAAACAAAACACCAAAATATTTCCTTGTGTTTTTTCCTCCAGTTTGTCCCCTCCCTCCCCCGCTCCTTGTGATGCAGTTTAAGTTCCCAGAGGACCATTACTTTAGCTGGCATGTGAAATGGCCTCGGAGATGAATGCTTTTTCTGCATTACCTGGTGGCAGGGGAGAAGCAATGGATACAGTCTACAGATCCTGCAGACACTTTTTAATCTGGGAGAGAGAGCTCTGATCCGAGCTAGCGGCTGGATTGAAAAAAAAAAGTAAATGTGAAAAGAGAAGGGAGGAGCCAGAAGGCAAAGACGAGGAAACAAAAAAGAGAGACAAAAAGAAGGAGGGTGACCAAAAGAGTTCAATGTGTGATTGTATTTTTAATTAGTACAACAAGAGAGGAAAGTTAAATATATGACTTTGGGTAATACCTCACCACGGGAGAGGTTTTCAATCTAATGAAATCACTTTGACTTTCGATTTGGCTCCGATGCTAATTGTGCTGGACTGCCTGGACCAGCCACTTGTCCCTGTGCACCTCATGAACAAACAAGAGGACCAAACGGTAGGTGGGGGGCCACTGCCCATAAACAACAATTAGCTCACAGTCCGTGTCCACACCGAGGAGCCAGAGCCAGAGGAAGCAGATGCTCTCCGAGGTCAATAACCAGCTCAATTGGTAAAGTAGCAAGATGCAAATAAATTCCCAAGTAGATTCATGGATCCGACTCCTAGTGTCCGCGCTGGAGCCCCCAACCTTGTGCATTTTAACGTTCAAGCTAAATTCAAATCTTTAGTTTTTTGAAACAACAGACATTCCTTTAGCTTTCAGGCCAGTGACTTTGCAGGTCACTGTCTAATTAATATTCAATGTTGGGAGATGCAGCATCAGCAGTTGTGTCCGGCTGTACTGAAGCGTCCAGTCAGAGCTATAGACCTGTCTCAACTATTTTGTTGGTGGCGCCAGAGATCTTTTCATGTTAGACGTAGTTGGGTGGCTGAGAAGTTTTTGGTGAGGTTAAAAAACTTTTAGTAAATCCATTGATAAAGCAGATTGGGCACAAAACTGGGATTTGAAAAGGAATTTCAAGGATCCAAACCCTTCAATGCGGTGTCGCCGCGAAACGGGAAATAGACACACCGGTCCACTACAGCAAAACGTGAAATAGATGTGCTTTGGCCCATTTAGCCGTGACAGTTTATATATATATATATATATATGACCTTTATTTAACCAGGTAAAATCAATTGAGAACCAATTCTCATTTACAATGATGACCTGTCAACACAGTCCACACAGTTTGGTAAGTTTATCAACCATTCAAAGTGTTACAGCTAATTGACTTTTCCTTTTTCCTTTTATTATGTGCTGCAGTTATCCTTACAAAGTATGTACTGTTGCATTAGCGCCAACGACTGTCTCGGTGGCTCAGAATAAAGAGGGTATAGATAATGGATGGATGGACCAAGTATTACTTAGAGTAGAAATTTGAATCTCTAAACAGCTCCAGGAGATCTTTTCTTTTCAAAAGTACACTGTCAAAATATAGATCTGAAGCAATGTTATGTTGTAATGTTGGAGGGCTTACAGACTGAAACATCTTCAAATCAAATAAAAACATGGATTGGATCTGAAAAATCCAAATTTCTTCTACTCTCTGTTGCTCTATAGATTTAGACTGTGCAGTGGCACCACTTGGCTGTGGGATCCAGATATACTGTATGAAAAGCCATCCATCTGCTCCCATATCAGTTTTATGTTTATGGGCCTCTTTGATGAACCTACCATAAAAATTCAATGAATTTGCCATTAGGGTGTGGGCCCGGTGAGCTGTGAATAGACACTACAGACTGTTGGAGCTTGGAAGTTAAATACTAATAAGTCTAAATTGCTGTTCACAGGAGACGGGTACTACAACAGGAACTTAAAGTAGCGTGGGGTCTATAGTTTTGAGTTCTAAAAAGGACAGAAAACATTCCTAAATTCTATGTTTTTTTTTTTTTTTTTTTGAAGAGATCATATCTGATAGGGACACAAGGATGGTTAGATCTGATCCAAAGGGAAGCGAGGATCATTCTCGATTCTAAATGTTGTCGACCAAACAAGACCAAACAGAAAGACCACCAACCATAGTGCATGGTTCTCCACAGAGCTTATAACCTGCGAAGACCCGAGATCTTTGGCAATAAGAACACTTCATATGAACTGGTCTATCCATCCATTATCATGGTTATTATTGTTGTAGTTGCAAAGCAATGACACTATCTTGTTCAGCATGTTGTGGTCTACCCCACTTAGACGTGAACCTGCAATCCAATGAAAGGTGCCCAGGATCCTGATCAGATAGCCATCGCAATCCCCTCCTCTCATACAAAGGAGTAGGGACTCAATCTGCAAGCTCCCCTGGGATGAGCTCATCATCTCTATGGATGGTCCGAGACATCCAACAGAGGAGACTCTTATTTATGAACTTATTCTGTCGGTCACTACCCAAAGCTTAAGATCCTAGATGAGTGTTGAAATGTAAATCTACTAACTCCCTCTTCACCATGGCGGTCATGAAGTTTATCTATTCATTAAAAGAACACAACCTTACAACACAATTACTAGGGACACTATTTTGGTACCGGTGCAAAGCTGTTGAAGCCGGTCTAAATCCAGGCACATTTACATTTTGTACAGCTTAAGAGGCTTGTTTTGATCTGCGCCTGCGCCGAGTCGCTGTTTTTGTGGCTCAACTTGCATCGAGGTGGGTGGAATGGCGCAACAGTGGTCGTGTTGGTAAAGATGCGCCCATGCAGTGCAATTTTGGTGTCAACTTTGAGGTATAATTGTGCCCTCTCCACCAGCACAAACCATTTCCAAGTGCAGCACATCCAGCGGAGGGCACTTCTTCAGCTTTAGGGCGCGAGAGTGAACATGAACAGACCTATACAGACAGGTTTGGTGGATGTCCTACATATTTCATCTCACTTACATGCTCTTGTCAATTGAACTGGACTCTTGTCTATTGAATTGAATGTGTTTCACGGGGGCAGACAGAGACTGGACTCAAATGCACGACTCAGAGACAGGAGATCGGGTCAACAGACTCTTTTAGGGGTTGACAAGAGGCAAAATCCAGGAATCAGAAAACCAGGAACTCACAGAAAACAAAGAAACCCTGGTACGAAGAGCTGAGAAACTACGATGAACTGGCAAACAAGAGAGAGGAAGACAGGTTATATACATATGAGGACGGGAAGACAATTGTACGCAGGTGGAAACAATCAGGCCGGGACAGACAATCACAGAAGCAGGAAACACGAGGGACCGGAAGTGAAGACGACTGAAACGAGACGAGAGGTGAGTATCAAAATAAAACAGGAAGAGACATGAACAACAGCGACTGAATGAAAAAAGGGAACTTAACAGACGTGACAATGTGAATCAGGAAGTTAGCTCGTCAGTAGCCAATCTCACCTGTAGAATATAGGAGGTACTCAGGTTAACTTCAAATAAATTGCAATTAAATTACACATGAAGCCTGAACGTCCCAGACAAGTTTGTCACTTTCCTCCGAGGTAAAGTTTGTTTGGCTGTGCTGTCTGCTTCTTCTTCAGCCATTACGAAGTTGACTATACACGATACGATATCTGCCCCACAGCGCTTTAATGGGGATGAGAGGAGATGATTTGATTGGCCCCGATTGAAGTCAGCTGACACAGATATGCTTGCGTTTGCGTTCACCGAATTACCAAAAAAAACAGGCTGTGTACCTGATGCTTGTTTCACCAAAGCCTCCCCTTGGTTTAGTTTTTCTTTGGCTGTTGGAGAAGCCGTGCCTGCTTACACAGTTCGTTATCCACTGCAGCGCAAAGCCCGACCTTCTGAAATCCACTGGAATAATTAAAAGAATCTATACCTGAAACAACGTGATCAGGTCAAGCCTGACGGTTCAGGTTGTAAATTACAAACTCAAGTATTCAGACATAAAAATGTGAGAACATGTCATACATTTTTAATAGATGGTGCATTAAAATGAAGTTT
Source organism: Brachyistius frenatus (assembly GCF_029030835.1). NCBI lineage: Eukaryota > Metazoa > Chordata > Actinopteri > Embiotocidae > Brachyistius > Brachyistius frenatus. Next base: position 1,273,731 of record NW_027210674.1, read on the forward strand.
ATTTACATGATGTAAGTGTTCATTTGCACATAGAGCAGGGAAGTCAGATCCGATCACAAGGGCTCACTTGAGACAAATGATAATGTCGGGTGTGAACAGGGAGCTGCCCACTTGTGATTGGTTCCTTGGATCAGTCATTACGATACACCATCTTTGGATCATGAGTGTCTGCATGAAATGTAATATTTTTTGACATATTTCAGTCAGTAGCAAAGTGGTGGAATGACTAAATGACCAACTAGCTGCTAGTGTGTGGCAAAAAAAAAAAAAAAAAAAATCAGTCCATCTTGATTAGCTTCAACATTTCAACATTGCTTACACATTAAAGCATCAGTGGTACTAATTTATGTGTTCAGTGCATTTTCTTGATGACACTCACATTCTTCAAATAAAGCAGTGTTTTAAAAGTAATGTTCTATTATAATTCTGCCACATTTACTTCAGTAGAAGATCTGAATATGTCCTCCAACACTGATATATATTGAGAAGATGACACAGTTTAACTAATAAAAAACAGTCCACCTCATCCCCTCCCTCCCATTTACAAATAAGACTTCAATGTCCTCCGGGTGACATCACTTTTCAGCATGTTAAGTACGCATCACGCTCCTTCGAAAAGCTGAAATAAACCATTCAGAAATCATTCATAAGTCGCTGTGTGTCCTCTCGCTCTGTTCCACTGTTGTATGATTTAGTGGCAGCAGGATTTGGCCAATCTCTGAGGCTCAGGCTGAGTTATGGAGCGCAGACAGCCCCAGTGTAGTGTGTCAGCTGCGAATCGATGAACACATCTAAATATAAACTTGTCTCATGTAACGCTGACAAAATCATCCCCATTTTATTTTTCAATAAAAATCCAGCCATCAGATGGTGGTGTCAATGTGTGTGTGTGTGTGTGTGTGTGTGTGTGTGTGTGTGTGTGTGTGTGTGTGTGTGTGTGTGTGTGTGTGTGTGTGTGTGTGTGTGTGTGTGTGTGTGAGACTGTTGAGGAGACAATGAGTGTTCATGATGTTACTGCACTGCTGAGCTTTGACTGAGACATCACTCAAAGATGGAGATAAAGGGAATCTCCCTCCCTCAACACACAAACACACAAACACTTAACACATTTGAAACATGGTTTGAGCAGTTGAGGGCGGAGTAAGGTGAGAGTAATTTCTAATTGAAGACTCAGAAAGAAAAGTAGGGGGTCCGTGGCTGTGGGCCAGATGGTTTTTTGGTGTCTACATGGACTTCTTCCTCAGGCTGAGAATAGCATTGACTTGCCCTTTGTTTCACACAGATATATAACTGTCTCAACGGCAAGGTCATGTGACAGTTTCTCGCACACACTCTCTCTCTCCCCTCTCGTCTTTGTTTCAGCCGGCCGGTGCTCACTTGATCCCAGATATGGTGTTGCATTACAGCAGCACAACAACCAATGAGAACAATGTTAAATCAAAGGCGGGTTTCAATTATCCTTATTGTCAGCGAAAGTGGGCCTGGTCCCGCTCCTGTTCTGCGCCATGCTAATGCACCGGCGGTCGGTGGGCCGGAGAGCGGGCCGGGGGGGAGCGAGCCGGTGACACATTGATGGATCTGAGTCCTGCTTCGCATAATCATTCTCCTGGCCACTCGAGGACAGAGAGAGAGGGAGAGAGACGGCGGAGACAAAGAGACAGACAGGAAAGAGAGAGACGGAGGAAAGAGGGGGGAATTCAAGAATAAAGACTGTACGAGAGGAGAAGCAGAATGCCAAGCAGTGCATTACTCTGAGGAAGGGAAGAGAGCACAGAGAGCTGAGCGATGCAAAGCACTCGGACGGGGAGAGGGAGGCGGTGAGGAAGGCTGGAGAGGATGGAGCCAGAGGGGGAGGAGGGGGGGTCGTAAAAGAGGGCCGAGCATGTCGAGGGCTGGGGGAGATCAGAGCTGCAGCTGCGGCTGGAGATAGCAACGTGTGTGTGTTGACACGCCGCCTCCTCTCCCCCCTCGTACATCTGTTCATTCATTCCGCGGCGCTCGAAGCCGGCCGCGGCCAGGTGATCATTTTCTCTGTGAATTAGGACTCCCGGCAGAGTACAGTCCATTAGGGCGGATCGCTGTGTATCAGTGTCTCACGCAACCAATTGAGCATGAGAGCAAGCACACACAAGTAGCAGCTGTCGCCAGGAGTCGGCGCAGCACCCTACAAATGTGACACTTGTTTTATCAGGTATTGCTGTTTTGGTACAACAAACCAAACAACAGTTGTTGCAGTTTCAGACCGATTCAAAACGGCATGAGGTGCAATTTTTGTTTATTGGGTACTTTTCTAGCTCAGTTTGCTCTTATCTGCATACTCTCTCAAATGTTGGACTTTAACATGAACCAATACATTGACACAATATGATGCACTAAAAACACAAAGCCCTAACTTCCCTGATAGGAGTCTGCGTCAGCTGTAACTGCCGACTGAGGCATCCTGATCTCGTCTTTAACTAGAACAAATTACTGAAGACAAAAAGAACCACTGAATCCCTTTAACTTGGACGCTGTACACCAATGATCCAAAACATTCAGACCACTCAGGTAAAGGGAGAAACACAGAGTCATCATCTCATATTCATGTCAAGGTCTGGAATATATTCGAAGGTAAGTGAACAGATGGTTCTTGGAGTCAACATGTCTAATGCAGGATCACTGGGCAGGTGAAAAGACCTGAGTGACTTTGACAGGTGCCACACTGGTATGGTTAGATGACTGGGCCGGAGCATCTCTGGGATGGGAGGGTTTGTGGGTGTTCCCGGTGATCCTGGTGGGTACCTCCTGGCAGTGAGCGGTCCGAGCAGGGTGTTGGAGGATGTGCTGGAATCTGGCGGTTCTGTGGCGGCGCCTCCTCTTTCAGGATTTAAATTTACAGGACTTAAACAGATTTGCTGCTTACGTTGTGATGAATACCAACGGGCCAGCTTCAGAGGTCTTATATAGCCCATGCCGTGGTGGGTCGGAGCAGTAAAAGCGCACAAAACCAAAAGTATTTCTCTCTCAGGGACGGGTATAATGTTTTGGGTTATCAGTGCAAGTACAGGTTTCATACAGTTTGTCTGCAGGGTTGCTCTCTAGTCGAAAGCCAGAGGGTAAGCTAATATTTCAGCAACTGGACCATCGACTGTATATAAAAGTAGACGTGGCTTCCGGGTCTAAAACATGCGGAAATGTCTTGAGCTGCAATACCAGCGAGTGCCACTAGAGGTCGGCTCCAAAAAGCCTCCGGCTCCATAGACTCCCATTCAACTTGTCTCATCAAATCCAAAGTGAATCAAATGTGTCCATCAGTTATCTCGGTGTTGTTAGCTAAAGTCACTCCTTCTTATTAGTTTTCTGGAGGTCCATCTGAAAATAATCCCTCATTCATTAGAAAAGAAGATTCAAGAAGACCTGGTTTTGGGGGTGTGTCTGTTTGATTGACAGGCCTGTGGTGCAGTCAGGTTACAGCTAGTTTCCGATCAGATCAGTCAGATTCGCCACTCGTCAGCTCATTTAAATTTGTATGTTATTTATTCACTGTGCCACTTGTGGACACAACTCAACGCAACAAGCTGAACATATAAAGCCTTTATTGAGTTGAAATGGCGGACATCTTATCAAACAGCATGTTCAGCCGAGGAACAATTCTTTAGAATCCTCCGACGTTTCTGAGCTATCTGATGAATATCCGCTCAGTTCTGGTATCCACCAACTGAAAAATGGCCAAGCTCATTATCTGATAAATGCTCTACTATGTTCACCGGCTCATCACTAACTTTATCTGTTTGGAGCTGGATGTGTTGGACTCAATAGATTAATTGCAACTTTTTTGCTGATGAGGAGGGTGAGAATAAATCAAACAGGCTGTGGCTCTAAAACCAAAACAATGAACTGAAAGATGAGAAAATGTCCCGTAGAGCTGATGAGGTAGTCATTGGATCATATTGCGAGGTCATCGCTATGACCCATCGATTAGATGCAAAATTAAATCAGTGTATATGTTTTGGAGTTTAAAGAGGTTGACATTTTTCTTTCTATGCTTTTTGAAAATCGAATTTAATATATTACATCAAGTAGTCAGATTAGAATGAGATGATAAATGTTGATATGAAGTGTTGAGAGTAGTTGATGTTCTGTCCTGAATCTCAGGTCCCTCAGCGGTAACACAATGGAAGGCAAAAGTGTGTCCTTTAATTCAAATGTGGTTAATAAAACAGACATTGGGCGCGGCAGTATAAAACTAATTACATACATGTACCCGAGTGTGTGTGTGTGTGTGTGTGTGTGTGTGTGTGTGTGTGTGTGTGTGTGTGTGTGTGTGTGTGTGTGTGTGTGTGTGTGTGGTGGGGGGGATGGGGTGGGAGGGAGACAGAGAAAGAGACGAATAAAAGTAGAGCGCTAATCCGGTGATGAATCTGTGTGTATTTTGGTGCTGGCAGCTCTGATTTATCACCAACACTTTATTCAAGGTCCTGAAATTAGTAAGTCGCTCCACAAGATGGAAACCCCTGACTTCAGCGATGGTGACAAACTGGGTGTCTGCAGCTGTGTGTGTGTGTGTGTGTGTGTGTGTGTGTGTGTGTGTGTGTGTGTGTGTGTGTGTGTGTGTGTGTGTGTGTGTGTGTGTGTGTGTGTGTTAAGGTAAACGCGCCTCTCTTTACGTGCATGTATTTAATGTGTTCACCTGCGAGGCTTCCTCCAGACTGCATGATGTGCATCCTTGTTTTTATGTGTGTGTTGATGCCGGACAGTTTAGAGTGCAGTCTGACTACCTGTGCTGGGAATGAACAGACCTAATAGAAACACTTTTACTCCCCCAGGACAAAAGTTTCTTCAAGGTGCACGTCCACTTCCCTGAAGACGAACAAAATATTAGCTGAATGATGGAGCGGAGCAGACCGAGGCTATTATAAAGGAGAGAAGGGTGTGTGTGTGTGTGTGTGTGTGGGGGGGGTGCTCCTGAGGACATTATGAGAAGCGGTACTGATGATGAAAAGGCTGAAGGGTCTGGCTGGGAGAATTTGTTGAGATATAGGTGTGATACAGCGGGCCTGCAGCCCGGGGCAGACGCTGCCAGGGCTGAGGCGCTGAGATAATATAAAGTACCTTTCTACAGCCTTAACTCTTCTCTCAGCGTCTCTCACTCACACCTGTTGGACAAGAAAGATTATAGTCCAGGGCTCCTCCTCCCACTTATTCCTTTTTCCTCTAATAGTCTTTTGTCCACTTCTAATGGAGCGCCTGGTTTTTATTCAAAAATCGATTGTACACTTTACGATAAAGCACACGGACAACTTCCGGTACCTTGTAGTGTTTGAAAATATAAACTGTAGTGATGCTAAAGTGATTGTGTAGTTTTACTGTTGTCAAAATAGGATAATATCAATTTGGACACATTTGTGGAAACAGCTTTTACCCACTTTAACCAACTATAGATGGATGCTGGAGTCTCTGAGCTGTGGACCAAACAGTCACTGATGGGCCATCGGTCCTTTTAGCTTCACAACTGCACAGACTGTGTATAAAGTGGATGGAGCCTTTGGATCTGACAAAGAGAAACAAATGGGGTTGTGGGTTTGGGTTGTTAGTAAAATCATGTTGAACCTTTTTTCAGGAACATCACATATATTTGATGAATAAATATAGCTGATAGCAATGTAAGCAATCTCTCACTGAGAACTGGACCCTCTGAAGTGGAAGACAGCAATCAAGTTACTACGGTTACTGAGAAAAACCTTCCACTTGATGTAACTTTCACCTCATATTATTTCAACATCTGCTGAGTTATAAACAGGTAACAAGGACGAAGTATTGACCGCCAACATCTGTCTGTGTTTCCATTGGAGTTGAATTTATATTACTTTTTTTTGGGGTTTTCGGCCAACCGACAGATATTACAGACACAAAATTATAGCTTCTTCATTGGTGTGGCCCAGTGCACATGTGCGTTGATGATTCCCTCGCAGGCCCACCCAGTTGTTTCTGTTCGGCCCGTAGACTTCACATTGCGATGACGTCACTGGACTCAAAATGCACAACTCAGAGGGAGGAGATCAGAGCAAGAGACTCAGGTTATATACACAACAGGGCCGGAAAGACAATTGGACGCAGGAGGAAACAATCAGGGCGGCGCAGACAATCACAGAAGGCGGGAGACACGAGGGACCGGACGATAAGACGAGACGAGAGGCAAGTATAAAAATAAAACAGGAAGTGAAATGAACCAAAGAGAATGAATGAATGAACACAGGGAAGAGACAGGACGAGACGTGACAGATGAAGTCATGAAAATAAAACTCTTCTTCTGGGATCCGGGGAGGTTTTACAAATATGAAACCTCTAAGGATTAAAAATTCATAATGTAATGTAATTTTATAATTCAACCCGACCTCGTTTATAATTGGAGGTGTCCCATCTGCAGCTTCACAGAAGAAATGCTTTTCAGACCACAAGGGAGTGAAATACCGTGACTAACCGGTGGGCCAATCATCCAATCACTATGTCGGTTAATACAACGTTTTTTTTATTGAGCATAATGCAGATAAAATTATTGGGTTAAATTCCAGACTGTTCTGTGTGTGTTTTACACTCATTCATGATTATTCCTAGTATAGTTGACTGTTTCAGTGCACTGATGTGTGTCTGGACAATAAACTGTAAAACATCCTGCCTCTGTTACATATCTTTGTCACTAGTGTCAAAAATGTTTGATCACTACATCTGAAGGATAACTTAAAAACAATTGTTTATACGATATATACAGTAAATATATAAGGAATACTGGCCGATCGATATTACAGTTTTTTAATTCCTTATTTTGTTATCGATATCAGACCCTAAAAATCCAGTATCACCCAGGTTCTAGTATCTGCAGCTCTGTATTGTTTGATAAAAAGTCAGCGTGAACACAAACCTAAACCAGAGCTGGTCGGTTTGAAAGTGTTTTGATTTGATCCTTTTAGGTGATGTTGAACCTCCTCCGCTCGGAGCAGATTTATAGCTGAATGCAGGCCTGAGTGTTTTCTACTTCTGGAGCAGATTGGCACGTCGGCTGCAGATGGATGCACGCCGGACAGACAAGGAATGCTTTATATCTCTGCTGGACGGTGAGGCAACGGCGAGGGCCGAAGACACCGGGGAGGAGAGTAATGGGTAATGGAAGTGGTGAGCAGGAGGACGCCAGCGAGGGAGGTGCAGATGCAGGACGACAGGTGCAGGTGAGTAAAGTAGAGGGAGGGATGGGGAGAGGGGGGGGCAAAATCCGGATATCAGAGATTGCAGTTCTGTGTCGAGATGGATTGGTGCTGGCCGGGCCGGGTGGACCCGATATCAGTCGTGGGACGGAAGGAGAAAAATATGGGCGAAAAGGAGGTGGATGATTGGAGAGACAATGAAAGTAGAGCGAAGAAGAGCAGAGGAGGGTTAGAGGACAAGGAAAGGAATGGGAGGGGATAATCCAGGGTGATGAAGGGGAGGGTGGAAAGGGAAGGGAAGGGAAGGGGGAGAAAAAAAAGAGGGAAAAATGGTGAGAGAGGGGAGGACGTGAGGCAAAAAAAAAAGGAGGTAGGATTAGAGGAGGAGAAAAGTGGAAGATAGAGGAGGTTTGAAATAGTAAAAACCAGCTTTAGCCAAGTGAGTTCCAGCACATGCTCTCTCTCTCTCTCTCTCTCTCTCTCTCTCTCTCTCTCTCTCTCCCTCTCTCTCCCTCTCTCACTTGGTATGATTTATGAGCTCAAAGCTCTAAAACCCTCTCAGACACCATCTTCCACAGCGCTGTTGATGATGTGGGTATTTATACACACACTCGACCACTTCCTGCTCGCAGCATGGAGTGCATCGGTTTGTTTGTTTGTTTGTGCATCGGAACAATCATAGATTTCTCCTGATTTAACCCAATTTCTTTGTCCTCAAAATGCGGCACGATGACTTTGACAACATCAGGCTTTGCAGAAGGTGCTGCAGAAGAAGCAGCACACACACACACACACACACACACACACACACACACACACACACACACACACAGGATTACAGTGAATGTTCTGTATTTATCCCAAGGCCATAATGGTTTGGGCTCGCCACTTGACAGCTTTAAACACAAGGGCTTAGCGGTTGGACAGTATCAGCGGAGAAGGAAAACAACATTCATTAACAACCTTTGACCCGTTCGTAGACTCTCTGTGTCCAGCAAGTAGCACAGAGTCCTCTCTGTACACTCTGTCTTGTGAATGAGGCGCTCAGAGGAGGAACGGATGGATGGAGAGAAGAAAACAGAAAAAGATAGTCACTTGTCGGGACCGTAATCTTCTTTTACAATGGTATACCCTTTGAAAGATTTGATAGCCCTCATGAATAAAATAAATAAATAAATCACAACATTCGCAGACGATGCTGCTCTTTATGTATCTAATATAATACTCACTTGATTTTACTTTGCTTTTATTTATTCATGAGTTCAGCTCATTTCACGCCTTATAGGAAGCAGCCAGTGGCAGTTGTGTCTCTTTTCTTTTTGCCCTCCACATATAGAAGGTAAAGCTTTATTAATATGTACAGTGTCACTCCCACACATCTCATTCATTATAGATAACCTTACACAGGACCGCTTCAATGGGAGAGGGTACAGCGCTGGAGGAGCACGAAGGAGACGACGACTGGGGTGTTAACTGAGCAGGTCTGAGAGCAGCTCTTTAAAAAGGAGCAATCAATTTCCTCTGGAACTCCTGATGAAGCTCTTCTGATTTTTTGCTTATTGTTTATTAGCGAGGTGATTAGCACCAATTTGGGCTACAAACTTAACCAGTTGTTGTTTTTTTACTAAAAGTGAATCAACTTGTGAAAAGGTTGTTAAACTAAATTCAATATTGTGCTGAAGGTGTTTGTAGAATCCTCAAAAGCTAAAATTTCCCATCCATTGAATGAAACATTTCCCAAGCTGCCACTCTATCCAGGTAACTGGCAAGCTGCCATCTTTGTTTTGATTCGGAAACTCAGAACAAAGGCTCATGATCAGCTCATTAACCAGCTCCTTTAAGCTTCCTTTAAGTAGTTGCTCTGGTCTTCTTTTGTTCCTCACTGAGCATCCGGAGTTTGGAGTCGGTTACCTGAGGAAGTAGCTGCCGTACTAAATCATCTCCATTTAGAGACAGCTTGTCTAACTGTGGACTGATGGATGCACAAACCCTTTGAGATGGATTTGTACCTCTTGCAGCTTTAGGAAAATCAACAAATCTTGGTCGGAAGACTTTTGAGGTCTCTTATCAAAGTTTTGTCAAACTTGGTTTCTGGTTTCATTGGCTGGACTTCAGAATTGATAACTCCTCACTCATCTTTATAATTGATACCCACTTCATCCTAAACAGGATCACAGGGGGGCTGCAGCCTATCCCACCTTCCCAAGGTTCACAAACCTTCCCCAACCTACACTGTGTTGTGTGGTGGTGTTTTACCAGGACCCAAATGCAGGCTCACAGACTTGGGTTTTAGTTCCAAAATACAGTCTTTATTTCCATAAACAAAAACAAGCAAGCAAACAAACAAACAAACAAACAAACAGGTGGCACCTACAGTGTCCACTTGCTTCCAAGTCGGGAGGGCAACTCAACCGACTGATCCAGGGAGACACGGCTGGCAGGACAGCGGGCAGACCAGCTGACAGGACCTCTGGAAAAAACAGTCTATAATCCTCCGAGTCGGGAGGGCAACTCAACCGACTGGTGACTCCGACAGGGAGCTCTGTTGGTGGAACAGGAGCCGGAGGAACGTGGACGGACGGAGTGCTAACTAATGCACCGACCACCAGAGGAGTGCAGGGGCAGGGTACATATAGTCCAGGGAGGTGATCAGGGAGATGCAGCACACCTGCAGGTGGTGATCCGGGGTGAGTGGCTGCAGCTGCTGGGACTGGTGAGGGGCGTGGCCACGGGAGGAGAGGAGAGGAGGACACAGAACAAGCAGACTGAGGGGACACAGGAGGGGAGGGGATCGGGGGTAAAACGGAGGAAAACAGGACTCCTGACACTGTGAATGATTGAATGATATATTTAATATGGGCAAGAGATCAATACAATGACTTGTGTGGTTTTGTTTTGGTACACAGAAAAATCTGAAAACATGGATTATACATGAATGCAGATCATTTGAAAAGGTTCACTTACTTCTGTAGCTACTGTCTATTTGTGCAACTTGTTTACTATCTATCAATGCTAAAACCTTGAAATAGGTCTGTGTACTTTTGATTTAATGTACAAATGGGACTGTAGTTATAGTTGAAGATATTTTCCCTTTATTTCTTTATTTTTATTATCACAATGGGACAGTCCTTGCTAATCTGTATCCAGTGATCTTAGAAGTAAACCAACAGTTGACCAAGAGGCAACAATGCCGAAAGACTACAGCCCCTAAAAAAATATAACACGGCACAGATGGGTGCGACGCAACAGGATTCATGGAAATTTTACTTATCTGATTACATCAATCACATTTTCCATTTATATATTTGAATTCAAGGCTTAACGATTTTAAATATCATTGTTTTTGAAAAACAGATCTCTGCACACCTGAATGTTTGACTTCAGTACACTTCAGTTTCATTTATTGTTGAAATATTAAATCAACGGTTTTGTTTAGCTGACCTTTATCAGGTATATATGCCTGTTGATGCTGTGATTTAATAAATATTTCACCAGTAAAGAAGACAGTGTGCAGTCATTATGCACACATATTTGGATCCACAACCTTTTGTCTACAACAATACAAATGTGAAAATAGCAAATGTGCAAGGCAACATTCAAATTACATGATTGTCAACCCATCAAGGAAATCTGCACAACTTTTCCTTTGCTACAAATAAATACACAAACACAGTTTAAGGTAACATGAAGATAAATAAAGTGGCCTACTGTAAATATTTTTGTTGCGTGCATATTAAGACTTTAGCTTCCAGGAAAAATGTTTTATTCTGCATTTGTTTGCCTCAGCAGGACACTGAGTACAAAAGGCTGCATGCTGGCGGTCGCAGAGGAAAAGCCACCGGTCTCTGCAGCCTGCAGTTCAGTGTGGCCCTCTGTTTCATCCAGATAAAGTAAACGTTAGGTTTCAGCTATGGTAATGTGACATCAGTTACCGTTATATAATTCTACATCCATTATGTGTGCTGTAACTTTATGGAGTTTACATTGCACCATTTCTGTGATTTCAACCTCGGCTTTCAACACTCCAGGAACGGAGTCTTTCTTTGCCGCTGCACTGGAGAAGGCTGGTCAGTGACCCAACAACACAACAATGTTCACACTTACCTTGCTGCAAGTACCCAACAGGTTTTAAAGGTTGCCCCACTCCGCAAAGCTCCTGAACTTCACAAAGTAATATTGCCCCAGCAGGGACTTTCAGGGGGGTTTAGTAATCTCCCAGGGAGTTAATTCAGACCTTGGTTGCTGCAGTGTTCCTCGAAAAGGTCCTCCTCCCTGGGGAAAGTTCCTGCACTGGAAACCAAGCAATAATGGATCACCCCTGGCACTGTAGGGCCTGATTTACTAAGATCTCAAATAAAAGGCTCTAAATTGCGTGTTTATTCAAAATGACATTTATTTATGTACCCGTTTTGCGGGTGATTTACTGAGAGTAATTGTGTCATTGATATTGGGTGCAAATCGTTATATTTAAATGAATGATTTGTGTGTGGACAGTTTGGACGAAAAACAACAACTGCAAAAGCAAAAGGACATTTTTTCCCACTGATTCAAAGGTACAAGGGAGGAGGCCAAAAAGCACATTGTTGAGCTACAGCAAAGAAATAGATATAACAAGAAGAAACGCTGTATGGGAGATTATCAGCGAGAAGGTCAATTCTGTGGGAAAAACAAAACGATCAATAGATGACATTAAGAGAAGAGAGGCAAGATGTTAGGCGAAATTGAAGGAAAAGTTGGCTTAATAAGACATAAAACAGGAGTGATGGTGGATAAGTTGTCTTTAACAAACACTGAGCAGAAGGTTCAGCTTTCTGTGATGAACAGGTGACTTGGTTTCATTCAGTGCTTTGCCAGTGCTCAAGAGCTTATAGAGCTATACCTGTGAATTCTGCTGGATATATTCAGGACCTTGGACAGCTCACCTGTAAAATGGGACTGAGATATCCGAGCAGCGATACTTACTTGGAATGACCCAGAGCCAGGAAAATGCTGAGTCGTAAGAAGTTTTATCAAACCTTTAGTAAATCAGGCCCTAAGTGACCATAATAAGAAATAGCCACAATGTTGCCCCACCAATTAGCACATGCTCGGTCCAGCCCTGTCCCCAGGAAAAGCGATCGACTCAGCAGCGATTCTGGCATAGCGGCCAAACTGCATTAGTACAACTTCAGCCTTCATCACATAACACACACCGGACCAAAAAAAGCATTTTTCGCGACACATTCATTGGAAAAGAAACAGTTCATTAGAACAAAGTTTTCTGAACGTTACTGTAACAGACATGTTGCCGTCACTGTGGGTTCTTCCGGTCCGAATGCACGACAACTAGTCCACTACAGTTAGTAAACGTGTTTATTCCACATAAACAGTTACAAACCCCACAACGTAATGTTTGATTACTACATTAGCCATATGATTGTTTACGCCCATGCATGTGTGCACAGAGACAACAGGAAGTCATCCAGCTCGGCTGAGCAGTGAGACGAGAGGCTGAGTGGACTCACAGAAGGATGTTCAGTCAGGTGAGTGCAAAAACAAATTCAGTCAAACACAGCTCACTCCAGATGAGAGCTACACAGCTGAGTGTGTGTGTGTGTGTGTGTGTGTGTGTGTGTGTGTGTGTGTGTGTGTGTGTGTGTGTGTGTGTGTGTGTGTGTGTGTGTGTGTGTGTGTGTGTGTGTGTGTGTAAAACTGTGCAGTCTGTCTTTTTGTAACACTGTAATATGAATGTTAGTTTGGGGCAGCCACCGTTGAGTTTGGCAGTTTTATTATATTTACTTTTAGTTTGTCTCCCTTTGTGGTGCTTTGTTCCAATTGTAACTTTAAGTTTTGGGTATTTAATTTATGTATCCTGATATTAGTCGCTGCGTGTTTTTATTTATCATTGGTCATTTTCCCTAATGTTTGTGGGTTTTTTTTCCTTTTTTTGGTGAATGAATGTAAAGACTTCAATGCAGAAAGTGGTGGTATATCCATAATTGATCATACAGTATATGCACAGACTGCCGAGTGACAATCAACACTGAACACTTGTTAACTCACTTTAAGTCCAGATATAAAACAGTATATTATTTGGTCCATGTTTTGTTTTTTTAACGTAACCACAACACTTAGCAAAATAACTAATAATGTTTAATAGCTCTCCCCTGAATTAAAGACACTCTGTAGAGTTTCTGACCACTAGTGGTGCCATGGAGCTTCTCTACCAGTGGGTCCCCAATTTTGTCGGTTTGGTGCACAAGTACATGGACACCTGAGCACATTAGTTTCATTCTATTATGCTAATAGACAGTTAGTGGTGGAAGCATGTTAACAAATGTAGCCATGAACCACCAAAATCAAAGAAGAATAAAACTGGCAGCAAACGTGGATGTAAACTACACACAATTTAAGATGTTTTATGAGGAATGAAATGCACTCAAAACATTTAATTAAGCCAAATATACACATAATGTATTCTAATAATGTATAAGAATGCAAACTATGTATGTAAACTGTTTATATTCAATGTTTCTGGGAAAAGTCGACAGACCACCTTCAATATTGTACTCAAAATGTGAAAATTCCATGATATATTTACAATTTGAAAAAAAAAAAAAAAAAAAACAGTTGACATGCAGTAGACTGTATTTTACCTAATTAATAATTTAATCTTGAGATTTTAATATTTCATAAAGCAGATTTGACATGCCACACTGTGTCACATGTACAGAGGATATATCCTCTTTCACAACTTCTGAGCTGAAAACAATCAGCAAAGAAGAAAGAAAGAACAATTTTAGGACATTACATGGATTCTAAATAAATTCATGAAAAGTCCTACGAGAATATTTTTAAGAAGTTCGGTATGAGCAGGGTTTGTCTTTTATTTTAAATGAAGTTTATAACACTTGGTTTTGTACCTGCTCGAGAAACAAAACAACACAGTAAACATGAGACTGATACTTTATTCAGCTGTCACTTGTCACAGAAAAATCTATGACATCACAAACAGGGCAACATTGCATATCACATCCACAAAGATCTGAAATACAGTTTTATTTATTTTGTCATTTACACTCCAAAATGTGACAGAAAGTGAAGTCAACCTACCGCGATGACAGAAAGTGATGCCGTAGCAGATAGAAGACTTCACGGGAGTATAACTCAGCGTCAGGAACAAAGGTCTGCAGGGGAGACACGGCTGAGCTTTTTAAAGGAATGCTGTGGAACATTTGAGACGCTAAAGTTCGAATCAGCAGCATTTGGTGGCTTGAAGGATCTGGATATATGAGAGTAATAAAGGCTGTACGAGTTACAGAGTGCACCTGCGCTGGACCAAATTCCCCTGAGACGCAGGATTGCTTTCAGGGCTCCGGCTTTGGGAGAGGGCTCTGAGGAGGCTTTAAAGTTCGAGGGTCAGACGCTGCGGAGATGGCACCGCAGAAAGGGTGAAGCACCGGCATTTTATCTTGTTGTCTCTCCTGCATTTAAACCACTTCAGTGCTTTTCGATGGAGACCCGCTTCGAACAGCTGGACAGCATTGACTGCATGATAATGTTCAGAGTCAGTTCTATTATTCAATACCACTGTTATTAGAATTACCATCTTTGAACTGAAAAGTTGTAACTAATGGCTTCATTAAATGATTACTAAATGGTTTAATACATATAATTTATAGATAAACTGTAATCCTTTTTTTTAAGAAAAGCTTTTGGGTTGCTAATTTTTACTGCTTTGTCTGTTCCATGTACCCACTGGAAAATAGTTGCAGGGGATGTGAACCAAATCCATTCAGTTATGAACCATTTCTTCAGATCTTTCTTAAGTAAACTCAGTTTAAACCTGTGCTGCATTCAAATGGCGTCGTATTTATCATGTCCACAAGGAGAGTCCATATGAACGGCGCCCTCTTTTGGTATTCACCAAATTAATTTTAGTCATGTAGGGTTTGTCGTCATAATTTAGACAATTGCCGACGACGAAAATGTTGATCTTCCCAAAGGCGTCATCTTTTCCCTCTGCCTTTGCATTTACGTTACCTCCCTGTTATCCTGTTAGCCTCCGTGGCTTCTAGATGCCATCCAGGTTCCTGTTGCCTAGCGACGGTGTTTTTACAACTTAAAAACTTGAATACCAAGTATACGGTGCACGCAATGGTGTTGTCACCACGAGCTCCATTTGAATGCAGCATAAGTCGCTTACAAGTAAAAGTCTTTACTTGTATGTCACTGGATTATAATTGGTGATGAAAGAATGTATAGCACACATATATTAATATGTACGACATCACTTGTGTTATGTATGTACGACCAAAATAAAGTTTCCTAGCTTCAGTGTTTGCGTTGGCATTGTGCAACCCACTGCATGAGTGCATTCGTGTTTCCTGCTTCGTCCACACGCTTTTACGTTGTGATGACTTCTCGGTGATAGAGAGGCTTTCCAAATATGAAGCCTCCACAGAATGCAATTCATCATAAAAAGAGTGTCATGACAAAAACGGGAGAAACACACGGTCGGACTACTGAAATAACAAAGTTTATTAGAAGAAAGTAAACCAACAAAACACACTTAAACATGTGATGAGTTTGTCAGCTGTTGGATGCGTGTTTGTGCGGTGAGTGGAATGTGTTGTGCGGTTTACATCAAAGTTAACAAAATAACCAAAAATAAGATCATGGTGCTCCAGGAGTGAGCAGTGATGAACACTGACAGATTGTTTATATGTAAAAGTGACAGAAGATATTTTCGCTGCAATACTGTGAGTGACCACTGGGGCAAATTAGTAGGGATGAGACGAGTACTCGGCTGAAACGAGTATCCAGTACGGATAATGTACTTTTGATGAGTTTGTCGATATCCATGCTGATGAATGCTTCGAACAGACACTAGCTGTGCGCACACAGCTACACGCAGAGCCCCGCCTCCACACAGAGCCCCGCCTCCTCGCTGCTGAGACGCCGGCGTCCACGCGCTCTGTCAGTGAAACGACCGCTCGCGACCCTTCTGGTTGATTTCTGGCATCGGCTCGTTTCAATCAGGTTTGTATTAAATATCGTCAGCCGAGTTACTCGGAGAACTTTGTTCTTACCGGACGAGTCGCGGGTTACAGCTCGTCACTCTGCTTCCTGCTTCTGCCGGTTTGTTGTCCTTTTTTTCCATCGGGTCGCTCCTACCTCGTTAAGATATCTTCACTGAGAATATAGTGTAAGGCTGAAGGTCACTACAGAAGAGAGCTTTAAACATCCAGTTGCCTTTTACATTCACCTTTCGACCTTGGCCTGTGATTACGTTTCTGTATTACAGAATATATTTTAGTCATTTGTTGAGTTAATAAATTGCAACAAGCTGCAGCCAGTCCTGAACGCTTTCTTGGCTGTTCATGTACGAAATCACAGTTTCCCCACTGAGGCTTCCTCTTTTCCTTCCCTCCGCCTCACTCAGTGTCTCCGACTCCCCCGTCTTCCCCCCCTCCACGTCTTCGGCCGGTGCTGAAATGTGATTCTGTCATCAGCAGTAAGCAGAGCTCTGCGACCGGGGGCCCGTAACAGCCGTATGGTGGCTATTTTAGCGCGCAGTCTAGCGGTTGTGGCTGTCACATCTGATGGCGAGGGCGGCGCTGACGTGTGGTGGCAGGCGGACGAGGATGAAGACGAGCAGTCCGACCTCGCGGCCGACTGCACTCTCCCTGCACGCTGGTTCACAACGTCTCTCTATCTGACACACACACACACACACACACACACACACACACACACACACACACACACACACACACACACACACACACACACACACACACACACACACTTTCCTCTCACGCTGACCTTTGTTTTGTTTGACCACATGTGCACACATACGTATACGTACCTGCAATGCAGAGCTGCACACTCGCATGCGGACAACTTCATTCACACTGACAAAAGCGCACACACTGACACGCAGAGAGTGGAGCAGCACTGCAGTAAGGTCACTGTGCTGCCATTACTTACCAAGCTGAACACTCACTAATCTGCCTCTCCCTCTCTTTGCCCCCCCCCTCCCTCCTCCCTCTCCTCCAAATCTCATTTCTTTTCTTCTTTTTATCTGACTGACTTTTTCTTCGCTACACATTCTGTTCGCACCTACCTTCTCATTTTTCATTCATTCCCTTGTTCATTTAGCTCAGTGATTTATTCTTTATGACTTCTGCTCCTCTCTCTCTCCCCCTCGCTCCCCTCCTGTTCACTAATTCTCCTTTCCTCTCTCAGTGGCTCACATTCACACCAGAGTGGCTCTCTTGTGCTGAGAGGATCGTATAACCCTTACACGGTATTTGAAGTGTTACTCCCCTCCCCTCGCTCGGCTCCCGCGAGGTCGCGTCCAAGCTTTTCTTGCCCACAGAGAGTGACTGGGTCTCAGAGCTATAGCGGTGAGCCCTCTACTCATGTCTCTAACCCCGAGGCTTCGCTGGATCAGAGGAGAGATAGACCTGCAGCCCTCCTCACTTTCAGCCAGCTGCTTCAGCTGTTCACCTGAATACTGAAATGTTAGCAGCATCAGCTCGCACACTACAGCAGGGAACGCACACCCACCCTGAACACCGGCATTTCTCCTGGTTGGTTTTGATGCTACACAATTGAAGTTCTTCACGTTTACAAGAAATAATAGTGTGATATCTGTGGGTTGTCCTTATTCAGTTGATTGCTGAAGTTAGCACCATATCTGAGGTCTCCTTGACTCAGTCCATCTCCATGCTGATAGAAGATTTGTCCCAAATGTTCAGCCAGAAATGCACTTGAAACATCAAACTTAGTTGTTCTTGTTTTAAACTCTCCTCTGGAAATGAAGTTCCTACACAACTTAATTGTTTTCACCAATTACATCTATGATCACGTTTAAGGGCAACATTTATCTTGAATTGAATAAAGCACCACATCTATGAACTGTAGTAGACTCTGCAGAAGGAGGTTGGGGTGGGTGATGGGTGAACTGAGCCCTCCAGTCAAACCAGCAACCACAGGGTTCATATCGAGAGTCCTGACTGTAGCAATAAAAGCATTTTGGTAATGAGAAGATCACGACTTTACGATTTAACTAAATGAGCAGTTATGTCTTCTGCCAAGTGGCCTTTTTGTCAAAAGTTCAACCTAATAAGTCTTAGTCTCTCTTCTTGTGTTTTTTATTTCCGCTGATTCAGTCAGTAACTTGTAAGGCCAAAATGAACCTCAGGTTACTTGGGAACATTTTGAAAGTGTCCTTGTCCTCATCCCCAGGCCAGAAAAATATCTCAAAAACTCACTTCAGGCTTAATAAGAACTGTATATTAAAGAACAGTTTCATGACAATGGGCCTCATTCACCAATATCTTCTTCAAATGTTTCTTAAATTTGTTCTAAAGTAAAGCCCTCAGAAAAGTCTGCGGTAGATTAATGGCGTGTTCTTAAATTGTAGATTTATTTGCACTTGTGTTCTTGGATTGATGAATCCCACGGTCCTAATTAGCATAGATAAAAGCATCACTAATGCCCACGTGCACACAGAGTCACAGAAAGTGATGGAGAAAAGAAGAATTCAGAGAAAGTAAATAATGCTGAAAGCCCGTGGAGCATCGGACTCCAAGAGGAAGAACTACTTCAGTGGTTCTGAAGTGGAGGTGCTGCTGTTTAAGGAGAACGGCTCCGTTCCTCCTGCAGCAGTACCTCCATACGTGCACCGACATCCTTGTTATCTGCCCCACGCCTGATCTCAGCTGGTTCCAGACATCCAGAACAAACGGTCCAAACACCAACACAGACAGCCTCAAAGCTGGTTGAGAAATTCTTTAAAATAAAGACACACCTGTGACACCTCTTTGTTTTATTTCTGATTCATTGCTTTTCAAACTTGGACAGCAAGTCCTTTGTTTGGTCCTTGAAGTGTGTCGTGTTTATTCAAAAGCATGAAGCTTAGTACAAATATGTCATTAAAAATATGAATTGGTGGGAGAAATGCACACTTTTCCTCGATCGGTCACTGGATGCATATTTTGAATGTTTCTTATTAGCTTTCACAAACAGAATAACATTAATTAAGAATGTTCCCCCTTCATTTAATCACTTCTCCTGCACCTGGTCTGTAAACAGTTGACAGGATGAGGACCCAACGGTATGACACTGGAAGTTGAAACTTGATACAAGAAAACCATGCAGGTAACAAAAACACATAAAGCAAGACAAAACTTCAACTTCTTTGCAGTTAGCCACTCCCACTGCGTGCTGATTGGCTGTTCCATCGGAGTGGCTGGGCAAACCTTCATGAGAAAAGGGTTTCCAGACTGCAATCACAGAAGCTGTGAGCAACAGGCAGGAGGAGCTAGTCTAATTAACTTTTTGTCATCACTCATTTTAAATACCAATACTGCCGATGTCCACAGCCCAGCTGCTGTCATCAACCTCGATTTTCTTTTTATTCATTTTGTCAGTGATCATAAAACACTCATTTATCTTGCAGTGCAACAGCTTGATAATGAGCTCTGGTTAACACAATATTTATGACCCATGATTACATTTCTTGCAACTTTCAAAATCTGACAGCAGAAACAGAAAAATGTGAAATGAACTCATTCCAAACACAGTACATGTGAGAGAGAGCAGGAGGTGGGACTGAACAAAGGTCCCAACGAGGCAACTCCCTTCCTCCCTCTTTGTCTCTCCATCGAATTACAAATACAAAAAACTTCTTTTAATAAATGAAAAGCATAATTTCACGAGTGAATTTAATGCCTCAGAGATGTTAGCTGGTCAAGCAAAAACAGACTTGAGATAAAACATGGCAGCGGGAGAGGAGGGTCCCGTGTGGTTTGAAACACGCAGACACAGACTGGCAAGAAAGTCAGCAGATCGTCTCCAGTAGCTGCAACAGAAGCCGGATTGTTACACAGCTGGATGCAATGGACAAGAAAAGCTTTGGTGAGGGTTGTCAGATGGAAACGGGATCACAGGTTGTTTTAAATCAACCACCTGATTCACCTGTGCTCGCAATGGATTTTTGATTCCAGATACGTCAGTGACTATTTTGCCATATGAAATGACAGATGTGATCATCCACGGCTAACTACCGAATTCATTCTCACTCCACAACTCAGCTAAAAGACTGTGATACACAGATCAGTATCTTTAACTCAGCATTGCAGCACGGTCTTCCCTAAATCTGACTCCAACTCCATCATGTTCTTTTAGAAAAAGGTCAACAGAAGAGTAGCATAATGTTGAAAATGAATAAAATAGTTCTCATTCATATTAAAACTGCAGTTTAAAATGGAAAAAACATACATTATTGTGGCTCCTGTTGATTTTTCAGCCCTCATCGTCCAGCGTCACACTGAAGTTCACTGAAAGTGTTGTCGGTGCCTGATATAACTTCATCATCATAGCAAACACACTCATGTTCCACCGAATTGCTTCATATTCCACCAGCAGCGTGTCAGAAGCGTTTTGTCTGCTCGTTTTATCCCACTTCCTCATTTGATTATGTTTCCTTCATTTCTGTGCTTCTATCGCGGGTAAATGTTGTTCAACGGTTTCTTTTTTGTTTGTTTTGTGTTTCTTGTTGTCATTTCCTACTTTGTGCTGCAGCCTGCAGACAAAGTTAATACAGCTGCTGTGTTTTGGTTAAAAACATGAATCCTCCTATTTATTGTGTAACTACCGTGTCTCCGGGAATGGACGACGGGAGGAGAATGTCTGGTCCAAATTAAAAGGCCGCCGGGGTAGACGGCGATGTAGTGAAGTTTTATACGTTCGGTGGTTCGCACGTGGGTGTTTTATTTTTAAAATTGACCGGGACTTTATCTTATTTTCTCGACTAACTTCCTGCCCGTCCGATCTGCTGTGTTCAGATCACCGCGGTCTCCAAGCGGCTTCCGCCGCAAACGGACTCGCCGCCAATCTTTGGCGGGAGCAGCGCTGCGACCCGCTTCTGGGACGCTGGTGAGACGTAACCGGTGGGATATGAAGCATCGACTTTAATAAGTTCCTCTAGTGGCACCGTCAGAGACGGAACCAGTGAAAAACAGCCTTTAGTCCTCTGACCCGCCGAGACACGGACTCAACAAGAGCACTGAAGATGCCCGGTGGCACCACGACGTGAGCTGTCATGTACAAAAGAAGTCACTCATGTTTCTACACAATCACAGAGAAGGTTGGCGAGTTACTCACAAGAAAGAAAAGCTCGAAGAAGGTCTTCAGTTGACTACAGCTGCAGCGGTAACCTTTGAAACTCTTCAAACTGAACAGGGTGATTAAATGCAAGAGCTGTGTGTGTGTGTGTGTGTGTGTGTGTGTGTGTGTGTGTGTGTGTGTGTGTGTGTGTGTGTGTGTGTGTGTGTGTGTGTGTGTGTGTGTGTGTGTGTGTGTGTGTGTGTGAGAGAGAGAGAGAGAGAGTGTGTACTCTCCTTGTCTGCACTTATGTTTGACAAAGAATGCGAATTACATCTTGGGGTGTGTGTAGGTAAGTGTGTTTGTGCATTTGAGGGTTGGTCACAATCACCCCCCATATATATAGCCTTCACACACACACACACACACACACACACACACACACACACACACACACACACACACACACACACACACACACACACACACACACACACACCAACAGTGCCACTCAGCCATCTGTGGTACACCCCTGTCCATGACCTAGTCCCTGCACATGATTAATTCTGCTTTATTCCACTTTATGCATTAAAGTCCATTTCAGAAAGGTCAGCAAAGGGGTGGTACAGGCAGGAATTGCGCGGCCCCCGCCCCTCCTCTTAAGATCATCTTGTGGACTCAAGGCCAGTTTCCTCTTTGTAAGCTCACATTGAATTCACCTATCTTTCTTTTTTCGCCCGCCCTTTCTTAGCATAAGAAAAATTATGCAGAGTAGTACTACCCATTCAATTACCGTTAAGCCCTACTTACCCAGCAAAGAGAAAAAGGGATTCTAATTCATTAGGCAGGATTAAATGATGGTTTAAAAGGCATTTTGGTGTCTGGGAGAGCGGTGACTGTACTAAGGAGTGGTCGGTAGTGAAGCGATGAGGGGTGTAATTTGAGTCCTCTGCATTTTCTGTCCTCGAATGTCTTCCTTTCACATTTCACGCCTGTTGGGCTGCCTCAGATAGTCTTTCTATATGTCTGTTAAAAATGAAGGTGTCTTACCTTAAGAGGCATCATCATGGCCCGACACCTTAACGGCTGAATGTCAGCGGAGGAACAAGATTGTAAATAGACAACGCTGACAACCAAGGAAAACCCCTGTGTTGTCAACAACGCAACTTTGGAACAGTCTTCCATTCAGACTCATTTATGGATGACGGTTTAGTTTTGAAGACACTTCTCCCCCACGTTAAAGCTGCTTTGATCAATATGTGGATGCTAATATTGACTTAAATGACCAAGTGATGTGAGACGTGTTACTGGTGGTGCTGAACCTCCACAGAACTGTCTATGCTGTTATTTTCTCTCTCTGCTCTCCTCTCACCCCAACTGTCGAAGCAGATGCTCCGCCCACCTCTGAGCCTGGTTCTGTTGGAGGTTTTTTCCTTCCCTCTGTTGGGGAGTTTTTTCTCCTTTAAAGAGGAGTTTTTCCCTCGTAGCGTACGTGTGAATTGTTGAATTGTTGGGTTTATTTGTATGATGCTGTAAAGTTCTGCTGTAAGGACTTTAATGTGTTAAGTGCCATGAAATAAGCTGCGTTGTGATTTGGCGCTATATAAATAAAATTTAATTGAATTATTTTGATTTAGTCCGCAATCGAATCACCTTTGTTGAGATTAAAGTCACTCGTACCTGTCGTACGCTACATCTGTAGCACCAAGCAGTGGAAAAATAGAAAAGGTAGTAAAAGAATTGGATGTTGTGTAACAATGCCACTGCTTGCTAGGTCCATGTACACAATCAATTGTGGTCAATTTGTCAAACATGATGACCTGAAGCGAGGCCCTGCAGGAGCCAATCAAATAAATGTGAACGTTTTTGGTGGAATACTTGGAGCGTGACTCCTGTATTTCAACTGCTTACCTCCTGATTATTGTGACAGAAGATAAAGAGTTTTTTGTTGGAATAATTTTCCAGATGAGTCCTCCAACTCGTTGATGCTCAAAGCAATATTTGTCCACCAACGCCGCTCCTTCATTGTGTTTGACAGCCAAAAGGTGACAAGAAAACACAAGTGGCCAATGTAGCATTTAAAGAAGGTTTAACCAGTAGGTAGCATGAAAATCTTTGAATCACGCAAAAACAGCCAAACTGCCAAAGCTGGATCGATATGGACTCATCATTATGGCAGCAGATGCTTTGAGGATATGGTTTCAGTCAGGTGGTTTACTTTGTCCTCAGATTCTCAGATTCTATTTTCAGTCACAGCGAAGTGCATAAATCATAGATAAAGAATACAGTGCAGCACTCCAATTTAACTTTTTATTGCCGTGTAGATGATTCGGGCAAGATGCCATCTTTCAGCATGCATTTCAGGCAATAATAGTGTCAAACCTCAATTAATATTCATAAATCGACAATACAACCATGCACACAGCTGTGTCAAGAATACCATCCCTCATGCACTGATTCACTCCCACTCCCTGAGACAGTGGCTTGAAGAAGAGCTAGAGGCTCTGCGCAAACTGCTTTCTGGGTAATAATTTCTTTTTAGGGGTGAGAAGAAAAAAGAAATAACAGAGATTCATAATAATTTTATGACCCACTCAAATGGGGAAAAAGTTGGTCCTCCAGCTACAAAATATTTGGGAAACTCACAGAGAAATTCACTTGAAGCTGTCTTCAGTATATTCAAAATGATGGTGGAGAAAAGGGCAAGGGCAGACAGGACTGCAGGAGGGGGGTGAGCGATGACGGAGTGAGGAGGAGAAAAGAGGACATCGAGCAGGTCAGAGGGGCGGCACTCCTGGCAACGCCACAGTTACAGTATTTAAAAAAATTCTGCATGACTAAAAGACATTTTTAGTGTTGTGTTTATTATGATTTACCACAAGGTCTTCCTTTAGTGCCTATATGTCTTCCTTGAGTGTATAAATGACATGAGCAAAACAAGAAAAGTTTGAAAAGACTTCCAGTATGATGCAACACAATATGTCTGCCAACCAGAGCTCAGACGAGACAAAAGGTGTCAGTCTGGTTGCTCCGACTGTCGCGCACAGCTTCAGTTTTTCTTCCCTGTGAATACAGTCTGGTAACTTGGCTCGTATTATTGTTTGCACAGCCACTCTGAAGGGCGGACCAATCAGGGACCAGTGTCGGTGGTTAGCCGCGTTTGTCCAACCCCTCCTTCACTATGATTGGACGGCCAGTACAACTCCTGGTGACCGGAAAAAAACGATGAATGTTCAGCGCAGAATAATCGCTGCTGGAGTTCATTAAAACCAACTTTAAAAACACGCTATACTCAGGAAAACAAACGGGCCGTAGGTAGTTGCAGTGGTGGCAGTGTCAGTTGATCTCGGCGCGAGCTGATTGGTTGAAATTAAGCAGAGGTCTACGCCCAGTAGGATAGAACGGCTGCAAAGGATTCCCTATTGAGGGTTGACAGACCCATATTCACGCAGTGAAATTGGGTCGGGTTCACACCAGGCTAAAAAGGTGGAGGCAGTGCTCAAAAACATACAGATCTGTTTCTACTTGTATTGACTGTCTATATTCCAGAGGTGTTGATGTTTGTTGATCTGTATGGTCTTCACGGACATGCAGATGAGGAAATGGATGTCACGTAAACCCCTGTGGACACTCAGACACAGAAACTAAATTACATTCATGGGTCTTTGCATGCAGTACATGCTAATCCCAGAATGCTCATTACAACAGTGGTAACACACACACACACACACACACACACACACACACACACACACACACACACACACACACACACACACACACACACACACACACACACACACACACACAAGCCCAGTCCTTAGTTTGGTGTAATAGCATGCCAACATTTGTTAATTAGCACCAAACACAAAGTACAGTTGTGGTTGATGACAATATTGTTTTGGTTATAAATCAAGATATTAATAAGTACTTCGTCACAGGATCACCAAAGTGAATCAAATTCATACTGAGGGAACAACATTTTTTAATAGGTAAATAACTCAAAACCACAAATGCCAACGTGATGGCGGCACTAGAAATGTCTGGTGGTCACCGAAGTCGTCAGGATTTATGGTTTGGGGATTCAAAAGACAGAAATCTATTTTCAAAGGGAGGTTTTAACTTTATGTTCCAACTATTTCCAGTGCTGAATCTTGGCCTGGAAGACAAAGAAGATAAAGCTAAAATCATATGACCCAGCAAAATAAGGTAATAAGAGAAGAAATTAGGGTGGGAGCAGTGACTGTATATGAATGTTGAGTACTCAGAAAGTATCACTAATGTACTGCCGCCAATGGTTATTATCGCCATAGTGTTTATTCAAGCTTTTTGCTGGTGCACAGATTTCCAAATGTTGGTTAAACTATTAGACTTTAGCCTGATCATATATAACTGACCATAGCTTCAGGCTATACATTTCCCAGCTTTAAAGTGTTTTATTAGAGGTGCTTAAAAGGGCGTCGTCTGCATTAAATGGCTGATAACTTCTGATACTTCTGATACAGGAAAATTTAAAAACCCTGACTTAAATCTCTTTATGGGTTACTGTAAATGTGTTTAAATTCTTTATCATTGATTATGATTTGTTTCTGATTTATTTCTCAAAGAAAAAAAGCTTTGGATCAGTATCCTCCGTCCTAATGTGACTGTACACACCAGTACTGCATGTGCTGGGACAAACGGAAACAGATCTCTTAAAATCAGAACTGCAGGAACACTTTTGACAACTATATGAACTCATCGACAAAATCTTGCCGTGTTAAAGGATGGCTGTAATGAGGAGGCAACTTGAGCACAGGGCCTGCAGTGTTTCATGAATGTGTCCCTCTTGCCTCTCCTGTCATATGCTACACTGCTCTCAGACATTTTAAAGTGGTTTGTTAACTTTAATCACAGCGCTGTTCAGAAATCCAGCTGGAAAAGCTTGTCTCCTCTAATAGTACAGGAGTACAAAGTGTGCATATGTGCTTGTGACTGTGGCTAAAACTGAAAAACCAGTAAACTGCATATTCTTGCTTCCCATTTTGCCTTCATACTAATGAATTAAACACACAGATGTAAGGTGACTGTTGACAGTTTAAACTGCTGCTCAGAGCCCCGAAGCCCCCAAACAAACACATTACAAGTGTCTCACCCACCAAATTGCCATTTTTTTCACTTAATATCTGACTGTTTTTGTTGCCACACAAGCTGTGTTAAATGTTTGGCTGACTGCTGGCTTTCAGTGGGTAAAACACCATCCCTAAATGATTTGCTGTTTAAATCAGAGACTCTGCCTCTCTAAAGTGCTCTTTTCATACCCAGTCTGTTACTAACCTGTTGCCAATTAACCTAATTAGATGTGTGATGTTCCACCAGGTGTTTTTTTTTCCAGTCCTTTGTTGACCCTGTCCCAACTTTTTTGAGACGTGTTGCTGCCATCAAATTCAAAATGAGCACATATTTGACATAAAACACAAAACTTACGATTTGCAAATCATTGCATTCTTTTTCTATTTACGTTTTACACAGGGTCCCAACTATTTTTGAAACAGGGTTGTAAGTTAAAACTTGCACCATTTGCAGAGTTGATATGTGAGCAGCCAGTGAGAGATCATGTCCTAGAGCTCATAACACCATAAATATATTTAAAAGTTTAAGCACCATTTTTTTCCCACGAGCACACAAACACAGAATTGGATTTATTTGTCAAATTTAACAAAAAGGCTGTTTATATGCACAACAACAACAACAACAACTTTCAGATCCATGAACCCTTTGTGCTCTGGAGGTTCCTGTGCTGAGACCAGGCCACATCTCTAATGAAAACCAAGTGAGTACTCACCTTGATGTAATCCACTGATTTGTGAATAGCTGTTTTGAACCATTGTGTCATTTGAAGCATTTCAGTCAAGGTCAGAAGTGACTATATTTGGACAAACTGGGGAGGACTGAAAATTTTAACTGGGTTTTTCAAATATCTCTCTGGCCTGGTGATTTAAGGGTTCTTCAAAAGACTCCCAAGTGTATCTTATTAAGAGGTTGTTTTTTTTTATCATTTGTTTAATTTTTTACTTTTTTATCTTTTTGTTACTGTCTGAATATGGGGATGTTTTTTTTTAGGTTTTTTTTTTCAAGGGGAAACTTTAAAAAAAAATGCAGGTAACAGGCTAATTGCTGAATGTTAAAAGCCTATCAAGAGAAGATCTAGACCATATACAGTAGGTAGGTTCACCTATGAGGAACTAGCAGCTTGAAATATATCTTCAATATTAGTTAATAAAAAGTTACAAAAAGGATTTTAGTGACCTGTGTTTCTGTGTTTTCAAAGATGGTCCGTAGTAGATTTCTGTTAATAGTTTGTGTTGAGTATAATAGGTTACTGAATAATTCAAGATTTCAAATAAAATGAGAAGGAATCACCTTTTACTGTCTAAAAAAATATTATCTTAACCCTTAAATAAGTATCAATATCAAGGATACATTTTCTTAGACATGACTGAACTAATTAAACTATTTTCAGACTAAAACTGAGCTGTAATCCCAAAGTTACCGTTGGCACACACACACACACAAACCATGTCTGTTTGGTTGACACCTGGAGCCGCTAATAAACTCAGCTTTATCCACTTCTTTCTCACCTATTACTTATTTCTGTCAATTAACCTTTAAGCTCTCTCTCCCTTCACAGACACATGAATATAAGACTGAAGAACAGGCGTGTAAAACCAAATAAATGTGGAAGGGCAGTCTCCATTTCCGCAGCCGAAATAATCAATAACCATGAATATTCTGATCAGAGTCCTCAGGCCTGAGAAAAATGTCAACGTTTAATTTGTAAGAGCGACAAACTTAAGAGACAGAAAAAAAGAGTGTGTGGGAGAGAAACAGAAACCACCGGCAAGAAAGGGACGGGGGAGAAAAGAAAATGCATCGGCCAGTCAAGTTGTAGTTTAGATCCATATCTGTCCAGACTCATATTATAGGTTGTGAAAACTTTGCAGAATGTGTTCACATGCTCAGCCAATAAAGCTTTCTGAAAATGTTCCAAATATGGATGTTGCTGCTAAAAAGCTACACATTTTTAAATGTGGATGCTTCACACATCTTAAACCCCACAGCACAGATCTTTACAATCACCACAATTTCAAGGTTGACACCCCAAATCAGTCTCAACAATTCAGTATCTGACCAAATATGAAATATAGTCACAATCTCCCCTTCTGTTCCTGAATTATAGTGTTGAATAATAGCTGGGAAAGTATTTTTGCACAACCGTATGATGTCAGTGAAGTTGACCTTTTGGATAGAAAAGCTGATCACTTCACCATCTGATCCAATTAGATATTGTGTGAAATGTTTTCATTATTAGCGAATTAATTCCTAAGTTATGGCCACAAATGTGGTTACTGGGTCACGAACAGCCAAACAAATCCTGAGTCTCATAAACACAGGCATTAATTAAATGTCAGAGTGAACAAAAAACACTCATATGGTGACATCAGGTGCTGAAACAATGTTGAACAGTGAGTAGAAGTAAATTGCGCACACTTAATACGCCCAATGCAACTTATTTATTAATAATGCTGATGCAAAGCAACGTAGTCTTTACTCACTGATGAGGTGGTGTTAATAAATAAACTGCATCGGGAGCTTTGAGTGTGAATAATTTATTAATAGTAATTTATTACTCAGCAAGTCATGCATAAGAGAAGCTAAAAAAATGATTCTTTTGACCAGTGCATTGTAGTTTAGTATAACAACTTTATCACTTGCTGAATGATATCCGGGGTTGACAGATTGTTATCTCTTTTTGTCTATTTTGTGACACAGACATGTTCCATGAGGGATCACAGGTCCACATCATACTTTTTACACTATTTTTTCACTTCACTCTGCTGCTGTTTTTCCATTGGCTCCCACATGGCTTCATTTCCTATCTGTCTACATTCTCTGAGCTTGTACAGAGAAATACAACACACTGCCTGAGCATGGACAGCTGCAATGAGCCTATTTTATGCATAGCTGATAGCACGCTGCAATGAGCACAATAAGCTGTCTTTTAAATAAAAAAAAGCCAAATGCATAATTGCAGCCGAACACTGGGCCTATAGTAAAACTTATCACCCGATGGTCCTGAGGTAACATATGTCCAATGCAGTAGTCTCTTTAGTGGCCCACTTAATCTGAGTCAGGTCAGGCCTAATAATCATATTGAGTGTAATAGAGTGAGGGTTTGGCTGCATTGACCCAGTCTCAGATCTTTGCTTCTGTATTGACATGACATGTACTGCTGCTATTTAAAGCATGCCGTCTTGGTAAATGGTCAAGCATCATGCAGCTGCCAGTGTTGCTGTTCTCTCCCTCTCTGAGTCAGTTCAGCGGCATCCAGTGGTCTGATGGTTGTAGTGTGTACCACACACACACAACTGCTGTCAAAGAAAGGGAAAGTGCCCCAAAAATCCTGCAAATGTCTATCCCTATGGCAACTTTGGTACAGTTAAAGCAAGCGGCAACCAATAGTGACATCACCCATTGGTTTGTGACGGCTGTATAGAGGCCTCGAGTTTGGAATTTGGCCGACGGCATCTTGCTAGTTGGGAGCAGTTTGGAGGAAATCTCAGTATATAGCAAAATACGTTATTTGGATAATCAGCATATTGCAGCAAAACCTTCATAATAGTACGCCATTGGGCCTATGGTGATACTCACCCCGACAAATTGGATATAAATCTAAATAAGCATACACCCCACCAACATCAACACCGTAAAGGCGTGACCCATTCAGTCCGATTTTGTCATTGTGAAAAGATTTTGATGAATAAGAAGACTACATGAAAACGGTCACGTTTCAGTGGCAGCACAAAACAATGTCATCTGGAAAGCTGCTGTGGTTGTTGTAGGACAGGACTGATTTGGGTCTGAACACCCAGTTATTTTCTGGTTTGCTACAAGAAGAGCTCGCTTCTTTGTGAATTAGCATTGTAGCATTGCCATTATACCTAAATTGTGAACGATAGAATTGTCCAATATGTATTTATTGGACTATTTCGAGAAGTTTATCATCGGTCTCTTTCGGTCCACCAAAAATCTCTTCCCTTGTATTTCTGCCTGTCGGCTGGTATGAATGAAAACTGTTGGATTTTGTCTTCGGTAATCTCCATAATCTCAATATACATTAGGGCTATGCAAATACCCTTGTATGTCTAATGGGGATATGGTAGTATTCATTCATAGGGATAAGGGTAATGCATGATCCCATCTGTATTAAGATGCAATATGAAATCTCAGAGTGGGCTCATTTATAGATTTATATGGCCTCCAGAGGTCTGGCTCACATCACCGTTGGTTTTCAGCCAAAGAAAACTTTGTGAGGAAGTGGCCCCCATGGGGCAGAAACATCATGACTCTCTCTGAGCTTTGCCACACTGAGGGACTCGAGTGATATCCATTCTAATCTGTCATCAGTGAAGAAACTACAGTCGCAGAATTCACACCAAACTGACTATTATGGAAAGGAAAGGGTTCGAATTGGGCAAATAGCGGTTATGGTTTGGGAACACCTCCAAGAAACGAATGTAAGTCATGTAATGTCCTCTGAAGTGATGGAAATATGACTGTGTGTGTGTGTGAGAGAGAGAGAGAGAGACAATATGTTCCCCAGCCTGAAGGGCACACTAATCTTTGGCAGGTTTCATCTCCTAAGTGATGTCACCATCCCGTCTCTATTTAATCTGAGCATCTCTTTCGCTCTACATCTCAATCTCTCTTTCTCAGTCTCTCTTTCAAGTCAACACCTCTAACACCCACCTCTTATCACAGAAAAACTGTCATAAAGAGAGTGTGGGACAATATCATACTCTCCTCTTTGTGTTGTCATCTATCTTCCTGATATTTTTGTATTCTTTACGGTCCCAATGATTCATTTCTCCCCTTATTTTTTTCATCTCACTTATTCCTTTGGCCTCTCTCTTGTAGAAAGTGATACAGTTAAGTTAAATCATTACACCTCTCTCTTTACGTTTCTCTTCTCCTTGACCCTTAATGTGGTTTCCTCCTGCTTTCTTACATCAGCGTTTTGTGCCGTTCCGTTCCCTTTTGTGAGAGGGGCAGGGTTGGGGGTTAGGAGTGCCAATCCCACAATCCCTCACTTCAGGTGTGGTGAAGGGGGAGTTCATCATCGGCGGACTGTCCTTCAAGACTCACATCCTTCTTCTCAGAACCTGAGTCAGCACCAGATCACCTTTGAGAAAAAAGGTGTTAATGGACAGTATTAATTTCAGAACACTTCGTACCGATGAGTCGGGATTGTAAGTGCAGGGTGACACAAAGACATGCGCAAACATACATACAATCAAATGCGCACTCGGACACACAAGTTAAGTAGCACTCTACTAAAGCATGGCTACAATACACGGACTGATCAATCACAGTCTTTCACTGTGGGCTCATTTCCACTTTTCCATAAGACAACAAGGAAAAGCAGCACATTCATCAAACATGCCAACTCTCTTACAATGAACACAAAAGACCACAACCAAGCCGAACCATCAACACTGAATTAATCAGACAGCTCGTTCCCTGATTTGGTACATCCAAGGGCATTTACCTGATTTGGCTGTGCCTTCCTCTGACAGACTGTTCAACAGTAGGTGCAATTCTCTCAATCGACTTCATTGGGGATTTTTTTTTAAAAGAACAGGTTCATTAAGAAAACACAAAACAGCAAACATGAGGGGAAAGTTTAGTTTAAAAGGTATTACAGGCGCTATGTAAAAACTTTAATTAGACCAAGTTATGAAACAAGTCTAGTGCTTTGGCAGTTTCATTCTTACTTGTTTCAGTCATAGTTACAAGAATATCAGAGGTTTTAGAAATGCTAAAGCAGCATGGCTTTAAAGACGGCAACGTTGGTGCTTCAGTCAGTCAGTCAATTGTTTTGGTCTACACCAAGATATTTCAACAACTACTGGATTTATGGCTGTGATAGATACCATGCCAATTGACATTGGGCAAGAGGTAGGGTATACTCTCGACAAGTTTCCAGCAGTGAACAATTAATCAAGACAGAAAGTCTTTGGACTGTTGCAAGAAGCCAAAGTCCCCAGAGAAAACCCAATATGCAAACTCCAATGTAACAATCTTTTTGTTTTATTGACTAATATGCCGATTATTTTTTACTATTAATCATTTGGTCGGCCCTGTGATAGACTGGCAACCTGTCCAGGGTGTACCCTGCCTTCGCCCAATGTGAGCTGGGATAGGGCTCCAGCGCCCTATCCCCCCCCCGTTACCCTGTTCAGGATAAAGCAGGCATAGATAATGGATGGATGGATCATTTGGTCAATAAAACATCAGAAAACAGTTAAAAAAAAAAAAATCATAACATTGTTGATTCCAAGGTGACTTGCCCAAATCTCTTATTGGGTAAACTCAAAAACCCCAAATATTAAATGTACAGTAACATATCACCAACAAAGAAACAAAATCTTCCATTTGAGGCCCTTGAACCAGTGAATGTTTTGCATTTTCAGCCTCACAGAGCTGCCAGCAGACTCTTGGTCTAGTGTGTTATGTGTGGTGAGCAGAGGACCCCGGAACAGACACAGAAGCAGTTATGGGGAATAAAAAATGGCTGAGCAATGGCTAATTAATGTCAGAATATATGTTGAGTCCAGGTGGCGTAGGCAGCAAGTGTGTAAATGTGAGTGCAGAGTGCAGCAGGGGAAAGGCACAGAGAATGTTCAGAGCAGTTAATAGTCAGTGGCTGTCCAACGTCCTTCAGAAGTGCAGACTCAAGCCAAACAAGCTGGAGACAATCAGGTACTTCCAGGTGGGTTGACCGGCAGGCGTGGATCGACGCGGGCAACAGGTGGGTTTCTCCAGGTGATCCCTGCGGATCGACGCTGAAGCTCAGGCAGAAAACAGACAGGATCAGAACCAGGTTTCGAGCGATGAGAAAAACTTACAGTGAGCAGTTGTGTCAAAGTACCAGGTTGGGTGACAGAACGAACTGATGATGGTGGAGTGCAGGACCGGGGTTGATTTACTGCCAGGTGGTGATTACTGGAATTGACTGCAGCTGTGCCAGCCGGTGGGAGGAGTGGAAGTGGGAGGTGGCCGGAGGTGAGCAGTGGAGGAATCCACGCCCTGTCTTAATAGTACAGAGTACAGAATATTCTGATGGCTGTAATACTTGTCGGTGGTGGTTTTTGGAAGCAGGGA
Source organism: Brachyistius frenatus (assembly GCF_029030835.1). NCBI lineage: Eukaryota > Metazoa > Chordata > Actinopteri > Embiotocidae > Brachyistius > Brachyistius frenatus. The sequence goes on from NW_027210674.1 coordinate 1,307,210, forward strand.
AGAGGTTCGTTTAATTTTCATATTTTAATGTTATTTTTTTCCCCTACAGGTTGAGACTTAAAACCCCCTTAAGCAGAATAGTTTCAGTGCTACTCCTACACACAGCACATTGCCCAAACATTATTCAGCTATAGTGTATTCATGTGGTGTGTGTATGCTGCTGTGCTTGTACATCCACCTTTATCTATTTTAAGTGTACGTGTCAATCTGCTGCACATCATCTTAACATTGTTTGGTATTGGCAATCTGTCTGACCTCCAGAGCCCTGTATGCCTGCTCTCGACAGTTATGTAAATCCAGGACAGTGTGGTGTCTCTGTAATAGTATCTTCCTCTCCTTTCAAAATGAGGGCGGGTCACTCCATCCAGCAGCTGTTAACTTTGCTTGATAGACAGTTTGTTGCTTGTTCTAGTTGTGATGGAGAATTTTAGCATCACTCTACACGTCGACTGAAAAGACCAACATAAAGCTGAAGAAAAGCCGCACTGTTCATTTTGGTTTGTTCTTGGAACGTCTCAAGTTCATCGACCACTACATAAAGTTCATCTGTTAAAAATATTCTGTGATTCTAGTTCTTTTGCTGGACAATACTGTGGCTTTTGACGATTCAGCAAAACTCAAGATTACTTAATGTGCTAAAACTTTCTACAGTATCTGCACATTGCACCTATGACATGGTTATAGTTATGAATTACTATGCCAAATATATAATGGTTGAAGTGACATAATGTTGCTGCACAACTGTATTTCAATGTTGTTGGGGTGTGAGACACAGGTGACACACACACCACGCAGGCAGTGGGTTCCAGGCCTAAAGTTTTACACAGGTTTGTTTAAAATGGCGGTTGCTGGTGCTGCATTGGCTCATGTTAGACCAATCAATGTACACATACATCTGGTCCAATCACTTGCACTTGAGTTAGTACAGTTCTAAGAACTGTGATCTCCTTAGTTCCTGAAGTGTGTACTCAAAAAAAGGGGGGAATCTATTCCAACAGTTTTTAGAAATATATAAAAAAAATTCTTTTAGTGTAAAAGTGCCTATAGGAACCAATTTAGGAGACTTGTCCACTATAGTTCCCATTTCTGCAACAGAAACAGATAAACATGTAAATACCAGCAGCTGTGAACATGATGCTGTCACTGACAAACGGATGCTGCGTTCAAGGTCAAGATCTTTTTAATTCATGTTGCAGATTTTGAACAGTGAAAACTAGTGTATTGTATTGTAGCGACTCCACAGTCGATATATATACACATATATATATATATGTAGTTTTTAAAGGAACAATTCACATCGTTTGGATCCCCCCAATGAAGAAACTTCTCATTGGGGGAGCAAAGGAGTTTCCCTTCACCTCTGAACTCTGTTGGAAAAATTAAAAAAGTGGTGTGGACACTACTTCTAAAGACATCGTCTCCTGGTGAGCTGCTGGGCTCCATTGATTTTTAATCTTCTAAAGCACTGTGTCATTATTGCAATAAAAACAAGTGTCCCCTGTTTTTCCTTGATGATCTCTCTAATGTTTATTGACAATAAGCACAGATTGAGTTTGTGTGGATTTCAGTGTCCCCTCTGTCCATCACACCGTAAGTGTTACTCCATTAGATGGATGGAGCATCACGTGTGTGGGCATACATACGCGCACAAACACACTGATATCCGCCCGCCGCTGCACACATAAGCAGCCACACACACAGCGCTGTGTCTCTCCTCCGATCCGACCTCTGCTTTGCTCCCCAGCCCCACGTCGCTGAGAGCCCGGCTCCTGCCAGCAGCAGCACTTTAGGGTTAATAAATGAAGCCCAAATAGGTTTGACCTCCAGAAGAGACACAAAGCGATGAAAAATGGCACTTTGACACAGCACGGATACAGGGCCTATCACCGTATGGCGACCTTGATATTTTAACCAAGTGCTTTGTGGGCCATAATTGACTTTCCCCTCTAAAAATCCATCCTCTCTTAACAATCAGATCCTTCACATGCTTCCCCTCTCTCTGTGCCCCTCCATCCATATGCTACAGTGGATCACTGCTCATATGCTGGAGAGCCCAGATTGATGTTACTGTTCATACTAATGTTGTCATACACTATACAGGCTATATATATATATATATATATATATATCAAACCTTGTGGGGAGGCACACAGGAAGCCTTGAAAGGTGGCTAACAGCTCACACCTGAACTTCTCATGCTTGGGAGAAAAAGAAGAGAGAATCACATCATTTAGGTTAAGACATTAATATAAACATTTTCTGGAACAAAATGTGAACGTTTTAACTTTGCTACCTGGTTTCATCCAGTTGTCTCTTTATTTGTTCACAGTGTCATTCAAATGCATATTATCAAGTTGCTTGTTCACTTTCAGTTCAGTACAAAAGTCTTACAAAAGCAGTTATTAAATGGGGGATTTAGAATTGCACAAGTTAAAGTGCTGATATTTACGCTACCAGCTGAATTGACAACATGCCAACTTCAGATGCACACCGCCTACGAACCGATCAATGTCAAGTGAAACGAAGCATTGCCATGTGAGACGAAGACAAATGTGTAGAATGTAACAAAAACATGAAGTTTTTGTTGGTCTGGACTTTTAGGTGTGAAAATTCCCTCCAGGTGATGATTAACTGGGCCCAAAAACATTTTCCATCAAGCAACACAACACTTTAAAACATCAGTAATGGAATCATCTAATCTTTTGTAAGTATCATGTGAACGTATTCCTTTTATGAGTTTTAAGCCAAAAAGTGGTTTTAAAGATTTTTTTTTTCCCTCCATCAGTGATTAGGCATTGAAATGTCACATAAGATACCTTAGAACATAAAAAATAAAAGCAGGCTCTGACTTTGGCCATTTACGTATCCCATTACAAATATTAATTTAAATCAGCTGTGCGTCACATGTCATGATTGATCAAAAATAAAGTACATTCAAAGCCCTGAATGACAAATTGTAATTAACTTCAGTTTTAAAAGTTCGGTCACACCCAAACCCTACCACCCTCACAAGCACATGAACGGTTACACATTGACGTCAGTAGGTTTCAGAAATTCCAAATAATCTTTACAATAGTTTGAATAATTGATCTTTGAGCTGTAGGAACACTTATATTAAACATCTCATTATTCTGTATTCTTCCCACAGTAGGCGGCTTCCCCTCTGATTTCTTATTTAAAAACCAGCAGGGGAATAAAAAACATTGATGTTTTTTTTCTAATGATTAATACGATAAACAATTATAATCCTAACAAAATCATAAATGAGCTATTTTTGTAATTAAAACCAGCAACTAACATATAAAAAAATGATTTATGCTTCAGAATCGTAGCACGACTGCAGGGAGGAAAATAGACGCCATGCTGTATAGGATGAGGGGAAACTATTGGGCTGATGCTTTATGTGTATAGGCTGATGACTTGTGAAACAAACTAACTTCTCTCATCTAAATTTAGACTTTTCTCCATTTTATTGTGGTGCAAAAAGTTGTAGGTTGTTTGGCAGCATTTCAAAAGGAAGTATTTACTGTATGTGTAACCAAGTCAAGTCGAGTATTTAGGTGGTCAAGTCTCAACTAATTTAAGGTTTATGGCAGATGAATCATAACCTCATTTCTACAGCCTGCAACAGTCATCACAATATGACCTTTCTCTGGCATTATTAAGCATTCTTGTGTCTCCTAAACTGAATGAAGAGATAAAAGTAGGCGGTGTCAACGGTATGTAAGTACAGATAATGGTGCATTATGGGTCATCTGTCGCCTTGATGTTGCTAGGCTAACGAGTGTTTTCAGTTTATTTATAGCAGGTCTTTCAGTAGTAAGAGTGTTTGGTCAGTTTAGTTTGCAGAAGTTTGTCTCCTGCAAATGAAAATGAATGTTTTACTGCTACAGACAAAATACATGAATGTTGAGTGAAAACAGGTGTACCGACCTCTTTACTGCAAAAATGAAGGATGAAAAATTAAAATAAAAAAAATCAAATAGGTCAGAAGTACAGCTGTCACAGATGATGAGCTCAGACAAATGATTCAGAGGAGTCAACCTGCTACAGCCAGCTGGCTAACGGTTACACACTGAGAAACGTTACGGACGTCCAACCATGCAGAGGCTTCAGTGAACAGCCACGATCCTCACTATGGGAGGATGAGAAAAGTTTAAAGCAAAATATCATAACATGTTCTTGGGGAAAGGAGCCTGAAACAGATTTGAAAATACAGCTTGGTATTAGCAGACCCAAATTCACTGCATATGAATATATGGGTCTGACCAAGCTGCATCGAGGGTTGCTTCCAGTTGTTGCATCTTAATGGGTGCAGACTTCGGGTTTATTTTGGAACTATTGGAGCAGCCTTTCACCACTCAGTATTAATCACCATATTATGCTCCAAAACTCTACCATTGTTGGAACTACTTCAACATTATTGCACTTAACCAGCCTCAACAATTGCTCATTGGTCCAACCTTCAGAGAGGCTGAACAAACCTTAATGGTTTCCAGACTGTATTCACAGACGGGCAGAGTCAAACTCAGGAGCACCCTCATGCTTCGACTGTTTCCTCAGTTCATTGTAAGCTCTGCTGTTAAACATGTATATGTTCATGTACTGGACACCTTTGAGTATAATCTGGATAATGTGAGCTATGTTGTTACAGTCATCATTTAGCATAGTTGTGACAGCTGACTGACCACATATGTACAGTAGATCAGTTCAGCACAATGAGTGCAGTGTTATACAGAAAGTAGTTCAAGTAGTCAACTGTAAATTCAAAACATGCTCAAATCATCATGACATCACATCCTGCTCATCACTAGAAATATCACTCCACCTCCTCAATGGGAATTAGAATTAGAATTAGAGTTGCGTTTCATATAATATGTAATATAATGTAGTTTCTACATGTTATAGTTCTATTAAATGACCCATTTGGTGAAGTCGGGTCTCTTTTGGTCCTTTTTGGTCGCTCCGAGCACCCGTACCGTAACACCACGGATAGTCACGCACTTACAGTCCTAGAGGAGGCTAGCTGGACCGGTTTGGTTTGAACACATGACACGGAGCTAAAATGTTAAAAACACATGAGTCCATGGATATCTTTGCCCATCAGATATCTTTGTTCACCAGATATCTTTGTTCATCAGATATCTTTGTTCATCAGATATCTTTGTTCATGAGATATCTTTGTTCACCAGATATCTTTGTTCACCAGATATCTTTGTTCATCAGATATCTTTGTTCACCAGATATCTTTGTTCATCAGATATCTTTGTTCACCAGATATCTTTGTTCATTAGATATCTTTGTTCACCAGATATCTTTGTTCATCAGATATCTTTGTTCATCAGATATCTTTGTTCACCAGATATCTTTGTTCATCAGATATCTTTGTTCACCAGATATCTTTGTTCACCAGATATCTTTGTTCATCAGATATCTTTGTTCATCAGATATCTTTGTTCATCAGATATCTTTGTTCACCAGATATCTTTGTTCACCAGATATCTTTGTTCATTAGATATCTTTGTTCACCAGATATCTTTGTTCATTAGATATCTTTGTTCACCAGATATCTTTGTTCATCAGATATCTTTGTTCACCAGATATCTTTGTTCACCAGATATCTTTGTTCATTAGATATCTTTGTTCACCAGATATCTTTGTTCACCAGATATCTTTGTTCACCAGATATCTTTGTTCATTAGATATCTTTGTTCACCAGATATCTTTGTTCATCAGATATCTTTGTTCATCAGATATCTTTGTTCATCAGATATCTTTGTTCACCAGATATCTTTGTTCATTAGATATCTTTGTTCATCAGATATCTTTGTTCATCAGATATCTTTGTTCATCAGATATCTTTGTTCACCAGATATCTTTGTTCATTAGATATCTTTGTTCACCAGATATCTTTGTTCATCAGATATCTTTGTTCATCAGATATCTTTGTTCACCAGATATCTTTGTTCATCAGATATCTTTGTTCATCAGATATCTTTGTTCATTAGATATCTTTGTTCATCAGATATCTTTGTTCATCAGATATTGATAGTGAGTTATTGTACTGCAATAAGACTGTACAATATGGCAAAATCCATCATACAACAATAACACTGTTGTCTGTTTTTCTTGATTGTTTAAATATATTAAAAAAAGAAACTTTGCACTGTTGTTTAGTTAGTTTTAATTTAATTATTCTATTCTATTTTATTGTATATACTGTGCATTTTTATATTTAATATTTTTTACTGTTATTTTATTGCTTTCCTGCATCTATAAATGCTGCTGTAGCGAAAGCATTTCCCTTTGGGGATTAATAAAGTATCTATCTATCTATCTATCTATCTATCTATCTATCTATCTATCTATCTATCTATCTATCTATCTATCTATCTATCTATCTATCTATCTATCTATCTATCTATCTATCTATCTATCTATCTATCTACATCTCTATCTATATCTTTGTTCCAACCAGACTGAACTAGCTGATCAGTTTAATGTTTCCATGTTCTGTATTTATTCAGTTGGAGACTAGAAATCCTCTCTGTTGCTAGGTGGTTGCTAAGGGTCAGACTACTTCCTGGAGTAGTACACATTGCATTATTTACACAAGAGTAAAAGACTGATTGTTTTTTCCAGTTATACCTCATGTGTTGCCATGGAAATGGAGATCGCACAAACAACAAGTTTTATATTTTGAGAGTGAATTACCCCACAATATATACAAATTTAGATGACATATTTTATATAGTTGGTAACTTCAGAGATGCTTTCTGACCGCGTCACTGTCGTGCCAATAATGACATGAAAGCACACCCTCTGGCATAATATTGTTTAATTATGTTTGTAATGCGTTTTTCCCCATGAACCTTGCTACCTGGTATCACATGGCCCACTGGTGTTTCCAACGTCGTTCCACAGTTGAGCTGACTTCTTCTCACGTTACTCTATTGGTTTATTCAGACATAATTAAAGCTGGAAACATCCTTAGAAAAGTTAGATACTTCTAAACTCAACATTAGCTGTTTAGATAAAGCTTATTTCCACTCATGCAAATATCCTCTGGGCCATTACGGTGGCTGTGAGGCTCCTAATGGGCTTTGTTATGGAGGCAGGATGGATGTGGTGGTTAGTGTCTCACACTGGAACACAGCTAGGGCACGAAGGGGGCCATAATTCTCATGATAATTGGGTTAATACCTGTCATGATATCCCCTATTACCAGTGCAGTAAATTGAGGAGAGGTAGGAATTATTGTTGTTAATTAGAAAACATGTAGATCAGCAGTATGAAGAGGAACTGTATATCTCAGTCTTAGTACAGAGCAGAGATCACCTTTATTGTTATTCGCACATGAATGTGTCTGGCCTTTGTTTGTGTGTGTGTGTGTGTGTGTGTGTGTGTGTGTGTGTGTGTGTGTGTGTGTGTGTGTGTGTGTGTGTGTGTGTGTGTGTGTGTGTGTGTGTGTGTGTGTGTGTGTCCTACCAAGACTTTTATGTGTTGCTATTTGCGTGTGCATCTGTTTATAGGCATTAAAATATTCCTAAACATGTACTCACCTTTGAATTGCTGCCTATGCACATGAACTGTGGTCCTGTGTTCGTGTATACCAGCGCGCAGCATATTGTGTGTTAAGAGTGTGTACATGTATGTGTGTGTCTTAGCGAGCAGGTGTGTGTGAGAATGTGACTCGGTGTCTGTCCCCTGTCCTCTTCCCTTTTCTGGGCTGGTTACTCAGGGGGCAGCTATAAAAGGAAAGGGCTCTGTCAGCCCGTGATGTAGCTGGCCGTGTGCTGCACACACACACACACACACACACACACACACACACACACACACACACACACACACACACACACACACACACACACACACACACACACACACACACACACACACACACACACAAAAGCTAAGGATAAGGCAGCAAGAGGATATGGGCCAAAGGGCCAGCTGAGTTTACTAAACTTTCACAGGAGACTAAAATAGGTCCCACCAATTTGTAGGGTTTATAGCATCTCTATGCATGTGTGTGTGTGTGTGTGTGTGTGTGTGTGTGTGTGTGTGTGTGTGTGTGTGTGTGTGTGTGTGTGTGTGTGTGTGTGTGTGTGTGTGTGTGTGTGTGTGTGTGTGTGTGTGTTAAAAGGCGCTTTCAGACATCCATCCTTTTCTGTTAATCTGAAGGGAATTTAATGTCATGCCTGAACAATAAAGAGTATCCAGCTCAACGCTGTAGCAGCGTTCTTCTCTTTTAAAGCCCAGATCACACCAAAGATTTGCAACACGACTAAACAGTTTTTTCTTGCAGGGAAATGTTGCAGCAGTGTGAACTGGCTCCGACTCGAGCCAGCTGATGGCGTGCCCTCATGTGACTCAGCTTGTCAAGACGTAACTGGACAGTTTTAGAACATGGTGCAGGATAGTTGGTCTTTTTTTTCTGCTTTAGAGAGGAGACATCAACTCTAAATCAGAATCAGAATCAAAAGCCTTTATTGTCATTGTAAGATCTGCATGCAACGGAATGAGTGCTCCTCATCTTTGGTGCATAGGAACTACGACAAACAGTCTTTAAGATAAATATACTCCTAAAATATGGGTGTCAGCATAAAATGTTGCATTGCAAAGAATTCTAAATATAGATATTGCAAATGAGTACATAAAGTGCAGGACTTGTAGCAGCGCGAGTGAGTGCTTGTCACAGTTTGTGTGAGAATAAAAGTCTCTCACTGGTTGTTTAATTTCAGAGGGTCAATTTCTATTGGCGGGACTGCTCCGGGAAAAGTATGAAGACTTTGACTAAACAAGTTCCGGTATAAATTTGCTTAAAACTCCTGGGCACTCAGTCGAAGCACCCATGGGTGGCTCCAATTTAGAATACAAATTCGAATTATATCCAGCAACAAAAAAACTGAATAGCCAGCGGTCAACGTGGAAGTACAGGCGATCGTTGCCGTGGAGATGTTGCACCCTCTCGTCCAGTTGTTGGACTCCAAATTTGCGAGTAGTTTCAAGTTTCAAATCATCTCGTTGTGAGTCTTTGGTCTGAACTGGCCTTCAGTGTCCCCTGGAAACATCGAGTTGTTGTCTGAGCTTTTGCAGCGTGTTTCCGTTTCAGCTTGTGTTTTTAACTCTGCAGCCATTTTTCAAAATGTTTCGTATGTTCTGCCAAACTGACGACGTTCTCTTAAGTTGTTTCTTTGAAGATGGCATGTGTTGAACTCTCAGGCTGAGATGGAGTGTTTGATGGAGTTACAGGGTGACCGTTAGTAGCCCAGAGGTCGCTGCTAAATTGACTTTTGTCCCCGTGGCTGTGATGAGACAGAGTGGATGTCCCCACTTCTACTCGTCCTGCTTCTTCTCTTCTCCTCTCCGGCTCCTTTTTTGCAAACATTTTCATGTCCCAAGAAGAACAAGGGTTGAAAGGGCCCAGCACAAATCAAACTTGTGCTTAATAATGACTATGTAACCCCCCCTATGTTGACCTATGTTTCTGTTTCTGTCAGTCACAGCTCTTCAACAACTTAAGACCACGAGTAATGACCTATCAATATTGTGATTCATGATGGATCTGTCATGCAAGTGAATATCATCAACAGTTAAACACTCCAACACTAATACATGTCCGTTCTCATATTCCGGAAAAGATTTGAGCTAAAACGTTTATGGATGGATTTGAAAACTTGCCATTTCCTATCAAGTACAATAAATTATATTAATTTGAAGGAAGCCTTCTGGAATTTAGCCAATCAGAAGAAAGTAGGCTTTTACAGAAAGGAGTCTGAAAGAGACAGGAGCTGCTGAAGGATGTCACAGTGTGTTGGAGTATATCTATAGATTACTGCTGCAAGGTGAGGAAATCAAACCAAACCACTAAAAGAAAAAAAGAACGTTTTCAGGGTGTGTTGAGTTACTGTTGAAGGAAAGTAGTGCACAGCATTAAAAACATGCACAAACCCAAATATTGATATGATGCCAAAAAAGACAAAACAATTGCCAGTTATTTTTTGAGGCAATGTACAGGTCTTGTGTAGAAGCTTTAAGTGTGTTCACATATACGTTTTTCAGAAGCATGAGAGAATGACCTCGTTTTACAACCATGAAGAAATTATAGTGATACTTCAACATTAAATTTGCTAGAATTACCACAGAAGACTATATGCATGCAAACAATATAGATAAGTACAAGAAAACCTCTCCACAGCAGTGCTCACAAACGTAGCACCTGATCATACAATCAGCATGAAGCATCAAGACAAACAGCAACAGACAAAAGAAACGCTGAATGAGAAGGAAAAGTTTGCCAATTGCTGCTGTCATTGCCGTCATCCCTCTGAATCCGTGACTCATCTATCATCTCACTTCCTCCGTTAATAATCACTGAAGGGGGGACGAGAGCTGGAACGCTTTTGGGGGAAATAAAACAGATTTTGACGTCTGCGTTCTCCTCGAGATGAGGCGCTCATGCCGGGAGGCTGTACCCCCGCCAGTTAGGACAGATCTCCTGCAATGCAGTAAACAGCCAATGCAGATATATACTGCCCCAGTGGCACACACACTGCACATGTACACAGAAGCATACGCTTTATCGTGCAGTCAGTGTATCTGTTAACAGTTACAGTATAGGACACATCATTCTGCATGCACTCATGGAAAACAAAACATACGCTCATCACATTTGGCCAGAAAATAAAAGTTGCAAATGCAAACTATGTTTTAATTATCAGCTGGTTGAGCTGCAGTCAGATTATGGAGGCCACAGTAGCTGCTGCCCACCCCAACCAGACTCCTGTGTTACCTCAGTAATATAGAAATTCTATGCATCCTGCTCTTCAATTACTGAGCAAAAATAATGCGCTTCATGTAAATAGTAAAAAAATATAAATATATTTTCTGCACTACTTAATAAAATAACATAATTATTGAGTATGCATGGTGTATAGGCAAGCTGGAAATACCTTTAAATCCTGCTGCGTTCTCTGTGCTCTTTATGTTTTCAAAATAACATTTTGTTCACCATTTTTTTCTGATTTTTGTGCAGATTCAGAGTGACTGTGAAGACAGAGTGTTTGGCTCAGTGAGAGAGAGGGAGGTGGAGGAGCAGGAAAGACCTTGGTGGGAAGCAGAGGGCATCCAGGAAAACATCAATGAAACTCAACTGATGAGGGCTAAAGCTGAGTGAGAGCGAAAAACCTTGACTTTGACGAAGAGTTGGGAAAAGATATAGAGGACTTCAGAAACCGACAGTGGGAGAGTGAGCGGGGTGAGAGAGTGAGAGGGTGAGGGAGTGAGGCGAGGTGGGGAGGGGAGAAAGAGTGATAAAGACAGAGATAGATAGGTGACAGGCAGAGAGCATAAACAGACAGGCAGTCTGGCAGAGAGATTGACAGAGATGGATAGCTGACATGTAGAGACATGTTCATTTGGACGGAGCGTATGTCAGGGTCACTGGTTGTCGTTACTGCCCACCGACCAAAGTCAGAACAGCTCAGTCAGGCACAATACCTGAACTCCTTAGCACAGTCCCTCCACTGTTGTATGTGTGTCTGTGTGTTACATGTGCAGTCAGTCTCAGTGTCAAACTAAACTGAACACGCAGGAATTAGATTTTGCATGTGGACCAGTGATTTGTTACACGGTTGCAACAGTTATTTAAAAAAACAATCAAAATCGATGCAGCAGAACTAGAGACATCATCTTGTCTTAGTTCACACTTTTTTTCCTCCTCTAAACATGGCGCCTACATTATCCACAATGCAATTCACCTGCGGCCGAGACGAAGAGCAGATACAAAATCCAGTAAAATAACTTCTCTAAACCATTATTCATTGTCTTTATTCGCGTATCCTGTCGAGGGTCAAGCAGGCGCAGGATACTGTTCCAGCTGACTGGGCGGAGGTGAGGTACAGCCTGGGCAGGTCATCAGTCCATCACAGGAACCAACACAATAAGACAGACAAACATTCAGTCCTACAGTTCCTTTAGAGTCACCGATTGACCGAACAGTCGGAAGCACCGGAGAAATGTCCTGCAGGCTGAGGAAGAACATGCAAACTCCACATAGAAATTGTTGGTGTCAATTTTGAGGTGAAGTTGTGCCTCGACTGGCTGTTGTTAATAAATGAATTGCTTTGGTAGCTTTAAGTTTGCATAATTTACTTCTGCTCACTCCTCAACATCTTTCAGCAGCAGATTTCAAACTGGTGTTTGGTGCCTATTAGATGCATGTTTTTGACGTATCTTTGAACAGCTTCCTACTCTGGCCACTGGTTCTCATGATACCGGTGCAAGAGTTATTTATAAGAACAGTTTCCTTTTCATAGGCCAACGTCCTGTGTAAAGTTTGGATGGTGGTGCTGGTCTGCTCCGCTCCTTCTTCAGCCTTTAGAAACTGACAAAATGCTGCACCACAGCAGTTTAAGGGGGATGACCGCTGCACCTGCGCTGCAGTATCAAGTTAACGAGTCGTTAACAGTAAAAATGATGTTTCACACCTGTTTCATCTCTGACCACAGCCAGCATCCCTGATGGGTGTGGCTGGGTAGACTTTGCTCTGCTGGCATTTGTAAGCACACCCAGCAGTGATATAACAGAGTCGAGGAGTACACCTGCACATCACTGCTGCAAGGTGAGAAACAAAACCACTGGAGGTCAGCAAAAAGACACGTGGGGGTGTTAAAGTAGCATTCATAAACCCAGACCATCTTCCATTTTGCCGGCAACAACATACTTGCCAAATTTCATTAAGCAACAGTAAGTTTGAGGCTTAACTTCAGACGTTTTGATTATTATTTGTCATGTGATACCATCAACGAGGCATCTTATCGTCCTAAATTCAATCTTCAGGACGCCATCGAGCCCCAATGTACAACCAGGTATAAAAAATAAGTTCATCCACAAGAACAAGGAGTCCTGCAACACGTGGTTTAGTCCCAACAGAGCCCTGATCTCAGCATCATAAATGTACAGGAAAAAAAGAGTACAATGCATGTTGTTACTGCTTTGCTACAAATCACTGATACTTTAAATCACAGTAAAATGTGGACTAATGGAAACGTTATTATGGTGTCTTGCCATTAAAACTTAGTTGAGTTATTGTTATGAGATAGCACACGGCATACTTTTCAAATAAGTGCTTACACCGCTGTTGTAAGTAACAATGATGTAACACACTGACAAAAATGTACCATTGGTTCAGTGTAATGGAAAACGCTTCTCAGTAAAGGTTAAAGGGTCTGCTAATTGATTTTTATAATGTACATAAATGAATGGAGGCCAATGGCCGCCTACAGGTGGAGGGAAAAAAACTGTCGAGCCTGCATGTGAAAACGACCCTGATTTATAGTTAAAGGGCTGAAATGTGCACTCACACTGCTGTGGTTCTGAAAACACCAACAACATGGACACCAAAATTAATTTCATCATCAGATGTGTCAGATTTGAGGTCCTTTTTGGCAGCGACAGCATCTGGAAATACAAACATCCTCTGAGAATTGATGACTCACGGCAGACAGGCTGCCCAATTAAACGTCACGGCTGTGTAAAAACATATCTGACTGACAAACATTAGAGTGCCGTTTCTCAAGAGCTGGGCGCTTGTCCAGACCCAAGTCGCCAAAAAGATTTAAAACCGTCCTCAAATTATTGTAAAATTAGCATCCAAAGCTATTAGCTACGTTGCCAAATCCTGCCCAGAGCTCCCCAACAAATAACATGATGAAAAAACAAGACAACTGTGACACAGTAGGTCACTTCTCTGAAAGAAAAAAAATAGAAAAGGATCTGCACAGTAATATTTTGTCACATTAGCTTATAATGTAGAATCTGCACCGCAGTCAGCAAAAGCAGTGGAGGGGAAACTTGGAGAGAAAATACAGGCCCCCTGAGAAAAAGAGAAAAAAAAGAAAAAGTTTGAAAAAACCCTGTAATAAAATGCAGGAGATGAGTTGATGGGGAGATGCAGAGGTGAGAGGGAGTAGCGGGGAGGAGGGGGAATGAATAGCAGAGAATGATTATGGTGGAAGTCTTATCACTCATATTGCTCAGTAGCTGTATTCCCACCCCCAGCCGTGTCCTAACACTCGGATCCATCCTTCATCGGAGAAGCAGCCAGGAGTGTGCCGCTTTGTGTCTGCGTGCGCTTCCCGGTCCGGAGCACCAGTGTGCGTCTTTGCACGTGTGTGTAGTTGTGTGTGTGTGTGATTTGAGGATTCTGTCAGTAATATGGACTGTCCTGGAAATCACTTCATTAATCTGGAGCCATGTACATTCATCTCCCGGGCTCCCGGCTCCTGTTTAATACTCGGGGGGTGTGCTGGGCGCAGAAACACGTCGCACCCACCCTCAGTAGGGAGGCCGCAATCAGCCAGGGAGAAGGAGGAATGAGGGAGAAGGAGAAGAGCAAAAGGTGGAGGAAAGTGAGTCGGAGTGAAGGCTTGAGAGGAAGGAGGAAAACAAAGAGAGGGGGAGTGAAGACAGATGGATAAACAGACAGATTCATGTGGACAGCCTCAAGAGATAGAACTTAGCAAGAGATGACAGAGACAGAAAGATTACACAGACAGAGCAAGCAGGCGAGTAGAAGGAGAGAGGACGGCGGTCGAGAGGGGAGAGACAGACGAGATGAGCTGAGAAAAGAGATGACATATTGCTGTATATAAAGGTGGCAACAGCTGGCATAGTCTGCTGTTGTCGGGGCCCTCTCCGTGCCGGAACAGAAAAGGTCTCTGCCAGCGCACCCTCGAATAACCACGGCTAAAGACAGACTGCCGATACACGGCAGCGAGCGGCCAGAGCTAAAGAAAGAGCCAAACAGTGGAGCCATGCAGGGACACAGCCGGGGGTTTTAAAAGGGGAGAGCAGCTGGGATGTGTTGGTGTTGGTGGGTAGGAGCCTGTGGGACACCCTGCCAGGGACAAAGTCACCTTAATGTTAGGTAACAGCAGGACAGCAGCTCGTCAGTGTACATCTACGTCATACCCATCTCACCCTCTCTCTTATTCAGTGAGATGTGGTATTGTATGTTTAACCAGAACTGTCTTTATATTTATGTAATAATTAGAGAGAATGAAATGTTTTTTTAAGTCTCTTTTTGTGGAAGGAAATGTACCACTTAAGCCCTGCAGGCTGTATTTAGGAATTTCCACCTGAAAAAAAACATCCGCAAAATTTAATGAGTAATAACTTCACAACTGTGATGCCAAAATAAACAACCTTGGGCTTCAAGGATAAGAGACACTTGGGAGAATTTTTAAATCCAATAAGTCTCTATGTAACCATCACCTGGCCAGAGTGTGATTTGAAAAACTCCCAGCAAAAAAACAACCTAATTATAATTCAATGTTTGAGGGTGAAAAACAGTCTGATATCAATGAATCAGTAAACACTGGTGCTATCCAATGTGTTGTAAAAAAAAAAAAAAATCGGAAATGCAACTCTACCAAATTTAATGTCAAAAGAATGACGCATATCAATGTTTCACCCATTTTAGTCCCAGTAGCACCAGGAAGCCTTTTCTAGTCCTTCAGTCTTAGTTGTTTCTGCCTCCTAACAGCTGATCTGACTGTTAAATCTCAGTGATGACTCTCTGCACTTAGCACACTAAAATAGTACACTTACCTCCAAGTGGTGTATTTTATATAAATATTATATTTTTTTACTGCATAATGGACAAAGAAACAAGCGGCATCCTTACAAATGGTTTCTTTCTGATATAGTGAAACATCAGCGATACAAACGCTGTGGAATTAAACTGCAATGAAACCACTTGTGTTTAAATTTTTTCCTTTTCTTTTTCTCACATACCAAGTAACATACAGAGGAATGTATAACATAAAATCCAGACTAAAATATGGCATAACATACAGAATAATGTACCCAGTAACATACGGACTGCCATAAAGCACAGCACATCTGGAGTAACTGACGATGACCATACTTGTAATGTCAAAGCACACAGCAGGATGCATTCCTCCATTTTCCAACAGATCCAAAAAAATAGAAATCCCAAAAAACTAAGACCTTTTATTCAGCAGCCAATCAGGGAGGTTCTCTGGAATTAGTGCCACTTAGACTCAGGTGGAATCCACCTGTGATCAACCAGTTCTGCTTGTTATTCAGCTCCACTTTTATGAGAATATTAGTTCAATTTACCCTCTAAAGATGCACAATCAAACATACATACTGCAAGTTAAAATGTCTCTGGAAATGACTAACGACAATACATTATCACTCACAAGTAAATCTTAAAGGGGAAAATAAACTCCTTAAAGGGTCAGTGAGGTCAGAGTTATAATCCTCCCACAGAAAACCTGTATGGGCAGAAAGACTGAACACAAGTGAGTAAACATTTCTCAAATTTCACAAGTTTTCAGCTCATATAAATGTTGATGAAATAAATGAGAGGAATGTGCAGCTTCAGTTGAATCTTTGTGTTAAACAGCCAGATCTGATTCAACTTACAAAATACTGAGTTGGGCACAAGTAACTGCTAAGTAACATTTGCTAAAAAAAATTAAAATAAAATCACAGTGCCTAATTACCAAGCCTTTTTTAAATATGAACCTATGGACTGGCTGCCCAAACTAGATTTTTGTCATGTCCAGATTGTATATAGATACATTATTGATAGTTTGAACAGCAAAAACCAAAAACATGAAATGTGATTGTAATCGGGTTTCTGGAGATGCGTCTCTGCTGGCTCAGATCAGATGTCTGGCGTCTCTCCCAGCGCGACACACGTTGCCAGGGTCGTTTTCAGAGAGACACAATCGATGCTACCGCTAACACAGCACTATAAGAAAGTAGATTTTCATGCTGTCAAGGACAACGATAACAACACTGCACTGAAAGAAGCCAAAATAAACTGTCGGCTGCCAGTTCCCTGCCGGCAGCTTCTATGTTGGAAAGCCGTGTCGCCGGGGTAGCTGCGTGTACATCGTTACCACAGCAACCCAATGCAGATAGGTTGGTGATGTCTGGACACACCAAATCTGATCTGCTCACTTGCAAATAACGGTGCGGACATTCTGTCCTAAAGATCTGATTTGAGAAATAAATCAGATTTGCCTGCAGTCAGAACAGATGTTTAAGTGCCCCGATTTTTTTAAGTGACCTCCTAGCAGGTAGTAAGACATGAACTAATACATTGTTGTGCATCTCCACTATATTCTCTGGAGCCAGTGACTGAGACCAGCTGTGCTGACAGCACCGTGATGACGGTAATTAATGTAGCTAATTTAAGGGATAATCAGGCCAGGAATGAGATGAGCCTGACCCTAATAGTCTCCTTTAACTATTTTTTTTTTTTTTTTAAACTGCACACTCTTGTCTTCAAAATGCTGCTGCTGAACTGGACAAAAGAAAAGTCTCCACTCAGCATCACTGGTTTTCAGGTCCACTAACTTCTACCTGCACTGTAAAACCCCTGTAAGTCCACATTAGAAACTAATAAAGCCGATACACCCTTTTGTGCAAGCACTTTGT
Organism: Brachyistius frenatus; assembly: GCF_029030835.1. Taxonomy (NCBI): domain Eukaryota; kingdom Metazoa; phylum Chordata; class Actinopteri; family Embiotocidae; genus Brachyistius; species Brachyistius frenatus. The sequence continues at coordinate 1,324,694 of NW_027210674.1, forward strand.
CTGCTCACACTTGTACTAGCATTACCTGGAACACAAAAATGCTGATGCAGGCATTTGTATTTTTGCCTATATATTTGGTCAAGACAGTGAAAGTGTACCACTTTAGACAGCTGCAGTTTCTAAAGGCGTCTAATTCTCCTTGAAAACACGTGAGAAGAGGAAATGATGGGCAGCTACATGTGCTGCATATAGAAAATGTACATCATAGTGCAGAGGAACAAAGAGCCACCATGAGGCGGGAGGGAAAGAAAACTCTTCCAACAGCTTCCTGAGAGTGTCTGCGTCAGAGGAAGGTCCAGTTTTATGATCTCATCTTTGTGGAAGGAGAAAGTATTTGTCAGGATCCCTGTCTGTCCCTGGTGTGTCGCCCTCTGTTTTGTCCCCAATCACCTCTCCTCATGTGTGCTGTCAGTCCCTTGTCTGTTTGTTATTGTCTTCACATGTGTTCTGTGTCAGTCAGTGCTCCCAATCTTGGCTGATCTCTGAAGCTAAGGAGGGTCAGGCCTGGTTAGTGCTTGGGTGGGAGACTGCCCAGGAATACCTGCTTATCAGCCAGCGCTACCAGTCAGAGCTGCCAGTCAGAGCTGCCTGGTCACTCCAGTACCCAGTCTGTTACAGCTTGCTGTGGAGGACCTTGGGATTCCCCCGGTGAGGCTGCGCCCCCAACGCTACATCATCCTGCTGCCCACTGTGGAGGACCTCGGGATTCCCCCAGGGGAGCCAGGCTTGCACCAGCTGGCTTCGCCCCGGTGTGAGTTGGTGGAGTTTCCTCCCGACTCGGGAGAAAGACATAGACTTTAGGTACCACCCCTGTACCCAATAAACACTGTTTTGAACGTATCCTGCCTGTTACCCGAGTCTGTGTGCCTGCGTTTGGGTCTGTTTCCACCTCACCGCATAACAGTATTCATATCTCATACTTGGGCGGTAAACACCACATTGTAAAAACCTCCTGCATTGCAAATGTAAAGGTGTATAAATACAATCATGAAAAAAAATCCCTTAATATACAAAAGTGTTCCCATTGTACTATTATTTTTATTTTTGCATGATTCCAAAAAATATGATTTTACTTTTGTATTTGATTAAGGTCCGTAGGACAGCAACTGATGATTATATTAGGTGATAAAATGTTAATTGTTTTTGTCTCATCTTATAGTACTTTTATGCTTAAATTTAATGTTTTTAGAATTTTTCTGTCAGCCATGGTTTTTAAATATAATGTATTCATAAATAAAGCTGGTGGCATTCTTAAAAACGATGTACAAACTTACTTTTAAAATTGGCCCTGTCACATCAAGTTATACTTATGTTGATTCACAGTCCAAAAAGTATTATTTTCACAATAAGAGCTCTAAAACTGTGAGCTGCCACCACGTGGAGTTCCTACTGAATCTGTCCCGGGGGGAAGACAGCGATCGGACTCAGAAGCATGACTCAGCAGACAGGAGGTCAGATCAAAAGGCTTTACTGAAGCATCGCAAAACAGAGGTACAGCAACAGAATCACTGTCGGCTATTCAGTCTGACATTCAAAACCAGAATGATCAATCCAAACAGGCACGAGTACAAAGGGGTCAAAAATACAGGTCACACACGAGGAGCTCACAGGAAACAAAACGCTGGTACGAAGAGCCGGGAAACTACGACGACCTGGTAACCAAGGGGGGGAAAGATACCGGGTATACACACATGAAGACGGGAGACAACTGGATGCAGGTGGAAACAATCAGGCAGAAAATCACAGACGGAAAGACGAGGGAAGTGAAGGCGCCTGAAACGAGAGGAGAGGTGAGTATCAACATAAAGACATGAAAAAAGGGATTTAACAGACAGAATGAGACAGAATGTGACTTTAATACTGCAGTATGAACTGATTACACCCTCACCGTGCATGTATTACTGATATGTTCAGTATCAACGTATTTGCAAGTTTTCTTTTTTTTTTTTACTGCCAAAATTACATCATTTTTTATTATCTAAGAAATAGATATTATCATCAGATTTTCACATTTTAAATGGTGCTTAAACTAATCATGTTTACTGAACACTTCTGTCAGAAAGAATAACTACATCTCAACTTAAAATGGTGAGATTTAATTGAAATTACTTTATTCTTATTCTTGAAATTACACAAAAATATAATATTTGCACGATACAGATTCTGTAAAAGAACAAAAATTAAGTTCTGCCCTCTTCAGCACAACTGGGAGGCCTTGAAGGACTCGGCTGAAACGTCACATGAAGTTTCAACTGAAATACAGACTGGAGCACAGATTTGTTTTTCCAATACTGGAAACACTTGTGGGCACTTAGAAAAAAAAAAATCTATGTTTCTACAGTTTTTGGTAAAAAATAAATAAATTGAACTCATGTTTTTGTTTCATCTTCTATGATTTATGACAACTGTTATACTGCACAAAAGAGGCTGTGACTGTGCTGTAGAGGTGAGAAATTTAGGACAAAGAAACGTTTGGACTCGGTCAAGACGAGATCCTCACAGCTGAGACTGGACTCTTGTTCTTGCAGCCCTGGTACGGATGTAGCTCTGTGTTCTCCGTCAAACGACATCCACTTCCACCTGGTCTTCCTTTCATGTCTCCCTTGACCTTCAAAGATCTCCTCAGATACCCAGCATCCCTCGCTGCACTCGGACATGTTGGACTGAAGGCAAAATGCAAGAGATTCTCAGAAATCTGTAACTCAGTCGCAAAAGTTTCCAGAAAGAAGAAAAGTGGCAACACCAGTTTTTATTTGCAGGAATTCTGCTGATCTCTGAAGCCTAGAAATTCCTACTCTGTGTGCATTATGCAGCTTTCTGTATTACCTCTCGCCTAAATGTAAATGCTCAGTCTGTAATGTTTTCCTTGGCTGTGTTGTCTTTGAATGAAAAAAGAACCATTCTTCTGTTGTTATTTGTCCCCTCCATGTTTCCTCCTTCTCCTCTTCTGTCCTTTTTTTCTCCTTCACACACTTTTTAATTATTTTCCTGCCACATTTCCCTACAGCCAGCTATCAGATTAAATGGGACATGTTGAGCAGAATGGGTGTGATGTGTTGAGCGGGGCGACTGTGTGTGTGTGTGTGTGTGTGTGTGTGTGTGTGTGTGTGTGTGTGTGTGTGTGTGTGTGTGTGTGTGTGTGTGTGTGTGTGTGTGTGTGTGTGTGTGTGCGAGGGATGTCCTCGTGCTCCTACTGAGAGTGATGAAAATGTCATTTTATCAACATTGTGTGACAGAAGAGCTGAGTGAATACTGATGCACTGAGGGGCTCTCACTGTGTGTGTACACAGAGCCGGTAAATGGTTGTGAAGGCTGATCTCTGCAGGTGCTGGAAGCCTGATGGACTCACGTGTGTTTGGTCAAGCCTGTTCTGCATTTACAAAGATGGTTTAGTGAGATGCATTTGTATAATGGAGCCTGAAAACAGGAGAGGCCGTGAAGAACTACATCACTTGATTAAAAATACTAATATAGTGATTTAAAGAAAAAGTATTAGGAGCAAAAAAGTGAGCAAGAATCCTTAGAGCGACTTGTAGGTTATCAGGTGTGCTTTCCTTAGTACATTCACGTATAGCACTCTTTCATGTTAGTACACTTGCTTGTGTAGTTCCTGACCTTCGACAGGGTAGTGTTGTCTCAGACCACACTCTGCAGTTCTGCTCTTACTACAAATAAACGTAACATTTGAATGCATCACCCGCCAACAGCTTTCTTTATTTTTAAAATAAGCTGCAGCTTCATTGGCAGTTTGAAACACTTTAGGTCGTTGGTCACTCCCTCCCTGCGTTGCAGTATCCATACTAACATACTGTTCAGTATGCCAGAAAGTGATCTAGTATGTCCCAGTATGTAGTATGTTAGACGTAAGATGCCAAAAGTAGCAGGATGTCCCACTACATCCGGTTGTATTCTACAGTCTGCAGGCCAGCATGCTACTCTGCTGTTCTGACCCATAATCCTTTGCGCGGCGGAAGATACGTCACATCAACTGAGCCACTAAAACAGTTGGTGCACACTCAAAATAGTAAGTGGAAGTACCTAAGTATGCGGTGTAGAGCAAAGCACGGGTCTTTGTTATGAGGTGTTCTTTGAACGAACCCAAATGCAGACACACCAGCAGAATCGCTTTCGAACCAGGTCTTTATTTCTACTAGGCAGATAACACACAGGAAACACACTGATTGTCTGAGCCTGAAGTTGGTCCGGCGCCAGGAGGGAGGACGAAAACTCCTCCTCCTACAATCCTCTCTCCGGTACTGAGAGGAAGCTCCGTCCGATACGAACCAGTCCCAAAAGTCAGATGCGCATTCACGTGCTTAATCCGATCCGAGCTGGAAGTTGGCTCCACCGCGAACGCCAACAGGCTGACAGACAGGCTGACAGACAGGACCTACTGTGTAGTCAGGAGCTCCGTTGTGTGGTTTCCCGAGGTCCAACACAGAGAGCGGCTGGCTGGCTTTCTTGCGTGATGTCCCGTGGCTCGACACAAGAACGGCGAGGCTGGGTCACCCTATGTGGAAATCCCGAGGTCTGACACTAGGGGGCATACTGGATCGCAGAGTGGAATCCCGAGGTCCTCCTCTGCGACCGGCAGACTGGCTTGGGCTTGTGTGACGCCTCCTGGTGAACCGCCAGGTTTGTCGGGGTTCTCTTGGTTGTAGATGCGTACCAGCTCTGGATCTAAGATCCGGGAGCGGGGTACCCAGCCCCGCTCCTTAGGCCCATAACCCTCCCAATTCACCAGAAACTGGAACCCCCTACCTCTTCGGCGGACATCCAGGAGGCGATTTACCATGTAGACGGGGCCGCCATCAATGACTTGGGGGGGGTGGAGGGAGTTCGGCCGGAGGGTTTAATGGACGGGTTTCGGAAGGGACACATGGACGACTGAGTGGATTCGCATGGAGGTAGGTAATTGGAGCTTGACTGTGATGGGGTTGATGATGGTGGTGATAGGGAAGGGACCAATGTATCTATGGGACAGCTTCTTCAACTCCGTGCGGAGTGGGATGTACCTGGTCGAGAGCCAAACCTGTTGTCCGGGACGGTAGACAGGAGCAGGAACCCGACATCGATCTGCCACCCTCTTGTTTTGTTCCGCTGTGCGTAGCAGGGCGGCTCGAGTCTCCTTCCATACCCGCCTACAACGGCGGGCATTGATCTGGATGGAAGGTACCACCACTTCGACCTCCTGGCTAGGGAACAGGGGAGGTTGATAGCCCAAGGAGGCCTCAAAGGGGGATAGTCCGGTGGCTGCTGACATGTGGGAGTTATGGGCATACTCCACCCACGGAGGTGATGGCTCCAGGATGAGGGGTTGGTGGTGGTCTCACACCAAAGCATGGCCTCCAGCTCTTGGTTCAGCCTCTCCGTTTGTCCATTTGTTTGAGGGTGGAACCCCGAGGGGAGGCTGGCTGTGGCTCTGATGGTCTGACAAAAGGCCTTCCAGACCTGTGAAGCGAATTGCAGGCCCCTGTCCGAGACAATGTCCGTGGGGATGCCGTGGAGCTGTACGACGTGCTGTGTCAGCAGGTCAGCGGTCTCCCGGGCGGATGGGAGCTTGGCGAGCAGGATGAAATGTGCTGCTTTGGAAAAACGGTCAACAATAGTTAAAATGACCGTGTTATTGTCAGAAGGGGTAAAACCAGAAACGAAGTCCAGGCCAATATGGGACCATGGGCGTTGGGGAATGGGCAGAGGTCATAGTAACTCCACAGGGGGTCGATGCAAAACCTTGTTCCGGGCGCACATGGTGCAGGCCTGTACATAGGTCCATGAGACCTCCTCGAGGGACGGCCACCAGAAGGTCCGCCGAAGCGAGTTGATGGTACGGAGGATATCAGGGTGGACGGAGAGCCTGGGAGTCATGGGCCCATAGCAGTCGACTCAGTTTTTAGCTGACTTTGCTGCCTTCTAGATAATCTTAATACATGTACAGTACAAAATGGTTCTAAACTTCCACTGGATGGCTCCATATGTGATACGATGATAAAAGACTGAGGCTAACATGTCCCAGGTTAAGGTGTTAATTCTTTTCCTACACTTTAGCTTTTGAATTTTTGGCTTTAGAAAAGTCAACTTTTTTTATTTTTAACTCTAGAAATGTTAAGTATAACTCAGATTATAGCCGTTTACGTGTTGCTTTAAAGCTAACGTGCTCTTAGTTGTGGATCGAACTAACTGGAGTAGATTGAATGGTCAGTTGGGACACAAAAATTATCATTCACTATTTCAGTTACCGTTTTAATTGATAATAATGAGATGTTAACAAGAGTCAATTATTTTTTTATGGGTCAGATACATTTTTTTGTACATCTGATCATCTAATTTTGCAATGTTTGTAAATGTTTATCATCCCCCTTGATAGAAAATGTTTTAACTTGTAGATTGAGGGACACAGTTTCTCAGTGGATCAAATCCATCAGCTGAATTACTCACATCATTACACTTGTGTGTTTTCCTCAGTAAAAATAACATTAGTATATATAAAAAAAAAAAGTGCTATTTCCATATGTATCTGAGTCTTCAAAGCAGACGCTCTTCTACCCAAACTTCTTAAACTGCTGGTGCTGTCCATTTTCCCTTGGCATCCCATCCATTGCCAATATTGCTGAATCAAGCAGAAAGAGCCCGTTTACATTCCCTAATGAGCAGCAGCAGCACTCCTCCCATCCATACCACCACACACACACGCACACACACACACACACACACACACACACACACACACACACACACACACACACACACACACACACACACACACACACACACACACACACACACACACACACATATATAAGAAATGCAAACACAAACACATGACTGTTAAGGAGGTGAACATATTGATTGATTAATTCCTGTCTGCGTGACCCTGAGGTCTGAGTCGATTCGCAGCTGATCGCCAGCACTGGACTCGGCCTCTCTTTTATAAAAACACCAGATCACACAGACATGAGAGACATAAGCGTCCAACGCCACCGTAGCCCTCTGATTTGATTTTAATAGGGTCGTTATCTCTCAAGATTTTTCCCTTTAAAGAAGTGCAGCTACATCATTTCTATCAGATGTTTCAGTGTCGAGTGAAAGAAAAGCCTCCAGCAGTTGTTGAGAGATTTCGGGTTTCCTCTGTAGTCACCCCGCAAATGAATAAACTGGAACTTTTACTAATGTCACATCTCCATCAGAATATGTTTGGGCCTGAAGTCACATCAACAGTCTTTGTCTCAGCAATGGTGTCAACATACAATGTACAAAAGAGATTAAAAAAAAAAAAAGACTTGTGAAACACTGTAAAGAAATAAATGAATCTTTAAAGCCAATATTTGAAAACTTCCTATAATAATATCCTGTAAAATACATAAATTATGCCTCATTTTTAAATGAAATCTATATTCAAAAGCAGACTAATTCAGCATAAAAAGTACTGAGGGCCACCTATTTCACAAAAACTGTGCAAATTTGGTTGCCCAGTGTGTGTGTGTTTGTGTGTGTGTCTTCTGTCTGTGTGTGTGTCTGCCTGTGTGTGTTCACGTGTGTGTGTGTGTGTGTTCACGTGTGTGTGTGTGTTCACGTGTGTGTGTGTGTGTGTGTGTGTGTGTGTGTGTGTGTGTGTGTGTGTGTGTGTGTGTGTGTGTGTGTGTGTGTGTGTGTGTGTGTAAGCCCCCAGCAACAGTGACATAGTAATGTAATGATACAATTCTCTGTGGGTGCAAGGGCCAGGAAGAGCACGACAGGAGGAGGGTGAGGGGGAGACAGAAGGGTGTGTGTGTGTGTGTGTGTGTGTGTGTGTGTGTGTGTGTGTGTGTGTGTGTGTGTGTGTGTGTGTGTGTGTGTGTGTGTGTGTGTGTGTGTGTGTGTGTAGTCCAGGGTGGGGTGCATGGAGGGTGAGAGGGCTGGTTATGAGAGCAGAGGAGGAGGGTGGAGGAGGATGGAGGAGGGTGGAGGTGGTGGCGAGGCTCTGATAGCTGAACAGCTGTCAGCAATTTGGCTCTGCCACTCGTTCAGCTTTGTACAAATCTGCTTCAGCTGCTGAAATGCAAAGTGTATGTTTCAGAGGAGTGTGTGTGTGTGTGTGTGTGTGTGTGTGTGTGTGTGTGTGTGTGTGTGTGTGTGTGTGTGTGTGTGTGTGTGTGTGTGTGTGTGTGTGTGTGTGTGTGTGTTCATTAAGGGGGTTGGGAGGTGTATATGTAGGCATACAAACAGAATATATGAAGCATGCTCTAACATACAATTCAAGGTCACCACATATTTAAGAAGATTTTTATCTCCTAATGCAACTTTTACTTGCTCATAATGCTTCTTTCTTTTATTTTCTTAGTTCACAGTCTCGTTTAAAAAGACGGCTTGTTCAACTGCTCATTTGACAAAAACTGGTTTGAATAAGATACTGCAGGTCTTACCTTTCTGCTGCTGTCGGACTTTACATTAAACACTACTCGGAGTTATCCCCACACTAAACTGTGCAAAGTTTGTTCATTTATTGTATCAAGTGTTGCATATTAACTACAGTATATCTTACTTGTTTAACTGGTGCTCCTTCCTATTACACCTTTGCTGCTGTAACACGGCAAATTTCGCTGCTGTGATGTGTGCTGAGATGAATACAAATATTCTCATCATATGTGAATGGACATCAAGGGAATGTTGTGTAATTTTCCAATAATAAACCTAATGGAACAAGCACAATCTTTTTAACTCCACAAGGTGCCACTTCATAAATTTCAACCTAATTTTCAAAGAGCTATGGAATAAACATATCAAAATCATCACCTACTCGATATAATGGAAATAAATGGTAAATGGTGTTTCAAGGTACATCCGTTGCCGAACTCTTCCATGCAAGCAGCTGCTCTGAAGACAAATTCTGCATGTTGTACTGCTACTACTGCTTACCTGCCCAGAATGCAAGCTATGATTAGTGTGATTTACAACTTTTCGTGTCCAGTAACATTTACAGCCCTACATGTGTTGCACCGTATTCGGTATTGATGTATTAGATGTATTAGAGCACTGAGATAGTGGGCCCTGTTTTCCTCTGCCTAGGCATAGCACAAAAACCCGCATCTTAGAGACACCAAACACTGGCATTAGATGAAATGTCAAAGTCAACAAAGAACACTCATCCAATTTAGTGAAATCAGGGGCTGGGAAGATGTTGAAGAGTGAGCAGAAGTACATTTTGCACACTTAAAGCTCCCAATGCAACGTATTTATTAACAACACCGAGATGTTGGAGTGTTAATAAATAAACTGCATGGGGTGTCTAATTTTCTTTCCAGCCATTAAGTCAATGGCCTAAGCTGCTGTGTGTAAATTTCTTAAATCTTTTGTGTGTAAATGAGGCAGTGTCACTCTGGTCTTGCACAGCTGGTTAGATTAATAAACCATATCAGTATATGAAAAGGCTTTACAATTGTTACCCCTTTATGTGTAATTTAATTGCAATTGATTTGTAGTTTTGCCTTTTATATTTGATGATGACAATGATTACTACATCATGACGCGCAGCAACTGCCACCCATCTCAGCGCTGCCTGGTTCATGTCAATCTGAAAAAAAAAGTCCCTTTCGCTGCTTGAAAATTCTGCTGCTGCGCTGGGATCTGCTGCACCTGCGCTGCGCCGGGGATAAAAATAGGGCCAATTACAGTATGTTTTTTGATACTGTACTGATTCTCAGACTGAAAACAGCAGTTTTGTGGAAATTCCTTTGCTGAGAATGCACAAAAAGTAGTGCTATAATGTTAGATGTTACAGGGACTGTGGTAAATCCCACTGTTCTGACTGTATAAAAATAAAGAAAGGTTGTTTTTTTACCATTATGGTTGGGTATGGAGGTTCATGTGACACAAGTTTTCACGCATTTTAATGTGGACAGAGTCTGTTTGCTTTTCAGTTGCCAAACTACCAGTACTATGATCCAATGTGTTTATTTAGTCCTGAAGATTATAACAGGACATAATTCCCTCGTGTTTACAACACAGTGGTGAGTTGTTAATCCTGTTGTGTTTCTGTTTAAACACTCATCTCCTCATGAATAAATGGCTCCTACATGAAGCGCAGATTTCTATCTACAGCCAAAGACCATCAACCAGAGGTCCAGAGTCACCGCTCGAAGTTCTAAATTGGTCCCACAATTTCCCCTGTCGCATGTTAAGTGATAATAGTGAGGTCAGCCTCTGGTCAGCCAAATAGTTATGGGAGAACAGAGACGTTCCAATCTGTTTTACTCTTCCAACCCTATCAGCAAGTTTCTGCCATTTCAGTGAGACAGAGAAGAAGTGGGAGAGGAAGAGAGAGGAGGACTGCGGGGGTCTTCTCAGCACAATGGGCAGCCTGCTCATTAAAATTAATTGTTTGGTAAAATGTTGAAAGTTTTGGCTAAGAGGATTTTCCGTTCAATTTGTAATTTGGACAGTTTCCAGTTTGTCTTTCCGCTCCACCAATCGATTACGATGACACTTTTAACTGCAGAGACCCCGAGGTGTATCACTCAAACCAGGTCTGTCCTGAAACTCCTGTGTGTGTGTGTGTGTGTGTGTGTGTGTGTGTGTGTGTGTGTGTGTGTGTGTGTGTGTGTGTGTGTGTGTGTGTGTGTGTGTGTGTGTGTGTGTGTGTGTGTGTGTGTGTGTGTGTGTGAGGCACCAGTAGAGCTGAGGGCTGCTGCCTCAGTGGTAATGAATGTCAAGAGGCGTGCATTAATAAATTAGCCATGCGTGTATTTTACCTTATTAATGGTCTCAGAGGCAAATCACAACCTCTTTAATGCATTTCACTTAGTGTAGCTTATGGGTGCATTTCATAAAACATGGAAGCTTTTTAGACACATATTCTGGCTGCAAATTTATCACCATCTCTGCTTCCTTTCATTCTGCTCTCTTCTCCTTTTTCATTTCCCCATGTAGCATTCCCGTGTATCTTTTTCTAAACATTTTTAATATTTCTGTACAAAATACGTTTTTCAGAATGGAATGTGTTCCATCTAAGATTCAAACTGGAAGTCACTGTCTTCATGAACAATTTGCATTTGGGTAAAGATGAGCATAGAGGTCACAAATTGTGCTGCTATTGTCTATTCTACAAGTATTCTGATTACAATTAATGAGGCGCAATCAAAAACTGTTCCTTTTTGCACACGAATGGAGAACAGCACCGCGATGTTCACGGAGCAGGAACAGCATCAGCACCTGTGTTGCACGCGTTTTTGTGACCACTGGCATGTGCACATTTGCCATTTCAACATGGACCTGAGCAGAGAGCGAACTTTAAATGTTCTGTCAAACTTGGGCAATCAGCAACGGAAGTCAGACAGACTACAGCCATTAAGAGAGGTGCAACGAGGTGGGTTTTCTTTGACATCACAGGGTTGTGCACCATGAATTTGTCCCAGACTGTCAACACTACTGTGATGTTGGATGTTGTGGGTTCTCAAACATGACAGTATGCCTCCAAAAATGTAACACAGTTTGATGTGTGCTCTGTGATCAAGTTTCAGGTCAATGTTCAAATCGCGAATGCACACGTATCACTGTTCACAAAAAACACACGTAACGAAGGTGCTGATTATGATACGGTGATGTAACTTGTAATACTTACTAAAGTTATTGCTTCCCCGTGGCCCATGCACATTAATCTACCATAGTGGGCACAACAGGAACCGTGTCAGAACCTTTTCATCACCCCTCGTGTTGCGCTTTTTACTTTTATTAACACTAGCGCCTGCGGGAAAAAAAATTGATCCGCTATTATGAGTCATATTTAAAATCACATTGAAACCATTTCTAAAACAATCAAGTTTCACCTTAAGAGTAGATCAATTAAGCTTGTCGATGCATTTATCTTTGTCTGTCTTTATATATCTTTCTGCAAATGTCAATCAGACAGCTGAGTCTGCACTCTGACCCGGAAAGTGGATTACATCAGTCCTGTTCTCATATCTTACTGGTTTCTATACTAATTGATTAAAAAAAAAAACACAATCCCAACACTAACGTTTTACAAAGAAACCATTATATGTATAACATCAAGTCATAAACAGTGATTGGATTATTTTTGTGATGTCATCCTGCATCATCAGGACCCACGAAGAAAAATCAAAGTCTGGTGATTGACAGCCGGTTAGTCGGCTTTCTAATGCTTCACATAAAGTTCTCTGGTGGCACAGAGCGCTCACAAAGAAATATGTGACTGCATTTTATGAGAAGGTTACTGTTGGCTGCAAATTGATCGCATGTACCAACACTCACTTAAAGTAGTGCATGCAACCATGGTTATAAATGATTTACGTCAACATTGCTTATATACAGTGGTTATAAGATCGCTTCCTCAAGGTAGATTTTGTAGTTTGCTTTTGAATTCATGCTACAACCACAGATATACTTTTAGATCCGAGTGGTACGTTTCCTTTCAGACCACAAAATCACCAAAGTCCACTTGGAACCAGGTCTCCGTCTGGTGCTTTGGTCCACACCAGGGTTCAATTCATTCAGTTTTGAAGCTCCTCATATACACATGACAACAAACTTCCAGAAAACTTGAGATTGGCTCTAGTTTCACTTCCACCACGATGTAATTGTGTCATTAAGTATTTTTACTGCTTAATGCTGTATGTTAGCATGTGTCTCTTATCCATCTGATCAACAGAGCAACTTTTAATCATCATGAAATCCATGGAAACAGTCATCAGATACTGACAGCAATCACAACAATAAAAATAGAACAAAACTGGGAGCAAAAGTAAAAATGTTCCTTTCCTGTTCCCAGAGGAGTTTCTCCATGTTCCAGCTCTCTGCTCATCCAGTCCTCCTCCCTCCTCCATCCTCCCTCACCCCCCTCCAGGAGGGCCTCCCCTACCCCCACCTCCCTCCCCTCCTTCTAGATCCTGAAGGTCAGCTCCTGGTGAGTGATCTCCCATTCTGCTGAGTCCACCAAACGCTGGAGCAGAGTGGTGCTACGCTGCGACCCGGCTGATGTCCATAAACCAAACCGGGAATGACAGGTGACGCTGGATCCCCTCTACCTCCCCTCTTCAGCCACATTTCCTCCTTCTCTCTCGTCCCCTCTTTTTTCCCACAACCTCACCCACACACCCTCATTTTGTGTTGATTTATGGTTTATTGTTCCTTGTTGTGTTTCAAGGTCACTACTAACGTGGGCCAAACTAGGCCCAGGGGGGGCGTCTTTCAGCGTACCTGCCAGGGAGCCGCCAACACAGCTGGAGCTGCCGTCAGAGCTCCTTCTCCCAGAGAAACGGCTCAAATGTGGGTCTCCCAAACACCCTGGTTCATGAACTACACCGGCAGCCTAAGAGGTGATACTCACCAATAGTAATAATGAGAGGTAACATCAGCACAGCGCTTCTGAAATAAACACGAGGCAGAGCTACAGCAGCTTACAGCTTCCATTTCACAATTCTCTCTTCAGCTGTTCTTATTTTATGTGTGTTAATTGCCCTGTGAGACAGAGAAAGGGTGAGAGAAAGGAGCATAAAAAGGAAAAACACATGCTCACTGCGGTAGACGTGGTGCCTTCCTGAACTGCAGTCAATGAAACAAAGATCCATCATTGGGCTCACATGGGAATCACAGACATCTAAATAGAAATGAGCACGGCGCTACCCGGCAGTATAGATCACTCTGCTCAGCCGCTGGAGCCGCTGGTGGATGGAAGGTGGAGGAGAGGGAAAACCTCCACTCAGTTAGCTTACAGTGTTGCTGTGTGTGTGTGTGTGTGTGTGTGTGTGTGTGTGTGTGTGTGTGTGTGTGTGTGTGTGTGTGTGTGTGTGTGTGTGTGTGTGTGTGTGTGTGTGTGTGTGTGTGTGTGTGTGTGTGTGCTGTGGTTTCATTCTGGTACCAAAGGATCTCAGTTGCTTCCTGGTTGACTCTGAATCCTTCTACAACTTAAATGGAACCTGTCAGGGCATTAACATCCCTGATGGGCATCAAGAGAAGAGTGTGTGGTGTGGTGAGAGAGGATTGCCTGTGTGTGTGTGTGTGTGTGTGTGTGTGTGTGTGTGTGTGTGTGTGTGTGTGTGTGTGTGTGTGTGTGTGTGTGTGTGTGTGTGTGTGTGTGTGTGTGTGTGTGTGTGTGTGTGTGTTTCCACCATGTCTCCACCCAGACATGCATACAAATGTGCTTTGCAGTCTTGTACCGGTGCACAGAGCTGTCATTGGGACTTTGATAAAGTGTGTTTGTGGTTGTGTATGCCCATGCATGCTCATGAGAACAAACCTCAGTGTGTGGCACATCAAGCACTTTACGTTTTAACCAGACACCTGATGTCTGAAGATTGTGATGATTTGTCGATGTGAAATCTACCTGTATGTGTGTCAGTCAGCCCTGGTGGTGGAGAAAAGGATCCCGACTCACTGCAGTGTCATCAGATCTTTCAGGAGAGAAACCGTTTAGATTGCAAATAAATTTGCTCCCACATTTTGAGAGATGTGAGGACCCAGTAACTGGCTGGTTTAAGTCCACGGTCACCAGTCTGACCAAACTGTATTTCAGCAATGGCAGTGATGTCTCTGTAGCAGCTAAAACATAAGCTATGTATTGGGCATGGCTCAGGGGGAAGCAATGATAGAGATGGATGGATGGATGGATGGATGGATGGATGGATGGATGGATGGATGGATGGATGGATGGATGGATGGATGGATGGATGGATGGATGGATGGATGGATGGATGGATGGATGGATGGATGGATGGATGGATGGATGGATGGATGGATGGATGGATGGATGGATGCTTTATTAATCCCCAAAGGGAAATTCTTTCGCTACAGCAGCATTTATAGATAAAGGAAAGCAATAACATAACAGTCAAAAATATTAAATATAAAAATGCACGGTATATACAATAAAATAGAATAATTAAATTAAATTAAAACTAACTAAACAATAGTGCAAAGTTTTTTAGTTGGTTTTTTTTATATTTAAACAACCAAGAAAAACAGACAACGGTGTTATTGTTGGGTGATGGATTTTGCCAGAGGTGAGTTATTGTACAGTCTTATTACGGTCGGCAGGAATGATCTCCTGTATCAGGAATGATCTCCTGTATCTGGAATGATCTCCTGTATCTGGAATGATCTCCTGTATCTGGAATGATCTCCTGTATCAGGAATGATCTCCTGTATCAGGAATGATCTCCTGTATCTGGAATGATCTCCTGTATCTGGAATGATCTCCTGTATCAGGAATGATCTTCTGTATCAGGAATGATCTCCTGTATCAGGAATGATCTCCTGCATCGGTCCTTGTGACAGCAGAGCTGGAGGAGTCTTTTGGAGAACGTCCTCCTCTGTCCCTGCAGCAGGTGGAGAGGGTGGTCAGGATTATCCAATATGGATAATAGTTTCCTCAGCGTCCTCCTCTCCACCTCCTTTTCCAGGCTGTCCAGTTTGCAGCCAATGATGGAGCCGGCCTTCTTAACCAGTTTGTTAAGTCTGTTGGTGTCTCCGGCTCCAATGCTGCTCCCCCAGCAGACTTTTATCAGTAAGTATTCCAAGTTAAAATACTTAAACAACACCAAACCTTGTGTTCCATGCATTTTTGTGACCACCATGGACATGAAATGTGAAAAGAGTGCACATCAAATTTTGGTTCAAATCCAAATCTGGCATGTAGGTGCGGTAGAGAGTGACAATTGTGTTGTTGCGGGATAGAAAATTGCATGTTTTAAACGCTCTGTGAGTGGACGGCTTGTCCTATTGGAGAACCAAGTGCCACCGCGCCACAATTTAGGCCGAACGTCCTCGGACGCCTCAGATCATTCTGACCGTGGGGGGGGGTGAATTCATGGTGCACAACCTCACGGGTGTAAAAGAAAACCACCTGAATGGGCTCCTGACCTGATGCGCCTTCTTCGGTCTTGGAAAGAGAAAGCCTCTCAACACACTCTGCCCAGCTCATTGCTTCATTGTACATTTTCTGAAGCATTTCAAGGGTCTGTGTTGCTGATGTAACATAAAATGATGATAAATTGATATCATTTCCTCCAGATTTGAGGTCTACCAGTCGAACGTGACTCGTTTCTGAGTAGATCGCGGAAGGTTCAAACAAGATGCAGTGTTTCCCACAAATAAACGCGTTTGGGCGAGTCACGCAGGTATAGTGACGGCTGCCCAACTATATTTGGCAATCTGTTTAAGCTTTTTTTAATTCATTTTTGAACCTGTCCAAAACAACAACGCTTTTGACACCATCAAATAAGTGTGTGTACAACTGTGTGTACAACCTCCCCTCGTCCTCTTCCACCTGTGCCTGAGATCGGAGGACTTTTACTTTACTCACTCTGAGCTGAAAAGAAACGGCTGCTCATAAATTAGGTAATAATAATGTAGATACCATCATTTCTGCTGGACTGCACAGTGGGGCGGAGCTATAAATTGAGTGTCTATCACTGAGTGAGTAATAGATCAAAGTTACACCGCAGATCGGCTGAATGTCGCAACTTTTCAAATTAAAAGCCCTCCAGTTTCCCACAGGGTCCAGCCATAAACTCAGACGTGTTTCTTTCAGGAGGAGCAGAGGGTCCTAATCGAAGGAGGAACACTGGATTGTCCTGTTAAATCTCATATTGGAATACCTCATTTGACAATTTTTAAACCAGTTTGACTGCATGAGTCGTGTGCATTTAAAACAAATCTGTGTAATTGTAGATACAGAAAATAAGTAAGAAGTTTAAGTTGATGTAAGTATCATGCATGTTCAAACACTCTACTGAAGAGGTGATTGCTGCATGGATGCACACAATAGCTTCAGAGATAAAGTGGACAACATGGGAAATTCACATGATCTTTCTGTAAGGGTGTTCATGTAGCGAGGATGTGATCAAACATGTGACGGATCTTTTTTAAATTTACATTTCTTATCAATACAATATTTCAGACAGGATTTAAAAGAACAGGGTACAAAAATAAAAATCTGACCACTGCGCATGCTCTTGTGCTCAGTTGTTTGGTCTCGTTAGCTGAATTTGCCAATTTCAAAGATGCACACGAGTTCAAACTTGCAGGACAGGAAGAGGCCTTTGGGTGTGTCGTCTCTGACCTCTCAATGTTTTCTTAGTGCTTATCTTGTCTCTTTTTTACCCCTCTTCCCACTTCCTGCCTGCTCCCATCTCCCGGTAGTCTTTTCCCCTGCTTTCCTTTCACTATCCCTCGCTCCCTTCACTCTCCATCCATCTCCTCACCCCTTCTCTTCGTTCCTGTCATTCTGCCATACTTCCTGTTCCTCTGATCTTGTAACCTGCTCTCCCTCCCAACCCTTACCTTGTCCATGTCCTCCAATACCCTTAAACTGCCCACATCACCCTCCTCCGCTATTTTTTTTTTAAATTTTGTATTTCTTTTGGACCAAGGGATGCCTACCAAACTGCACCCCACTTTGGTGCACTGGTCAAATTCCTTCCTCAACACTAAAAGATTATTAGTTTGCATTATACCCTGCGTTCCAATATCCAAATTACCATTCTATATAGTACGCCAGAAAAAGATTTAGTATGTCCCAATAGTATGTTAAACGTAGGATGCCAAAAGTACCAGGATGTTCTACTACATCCGGTCGTATTCTGCAGTCTGCAGGCCGGCATGCTACTCTGCTGTTCTGACCTGTAATCCTCTGCTGAGGGGGAAGACACGTCACATCAACTGAGCAGTTGAGACAATTGGTGGCGCTGATGCTCCGCCCACAAAAAAAGGAAGAAGAAGAAGAAGAATTGCAAACATTTGCATAATTTATTGTTGACTGGTTTCCATCCACAGTACAAATAGCTTTCTTTTTGTTTTGATGGCCCACAGCAGATAGTTAGATACCATAGAAAAATGTAGCTTTTTTGCCATTCCCCAAAACAACCACAAACTGAAGCCCTTTGTTCGTACTGTCCCTGTGCATCCACACACAGACCTAAAATAACATTCAACTTCTGATGTTGATCTGTTTGTCTCTGCTGTGCTCACTGACGTCAGGTTTTTAAACCAGTGGTGAAAATGTCATTATACATCATTGAAATGAGAAGCAGGAAATGGCCCCGAACGTCTTGGTGCTCCTCTGTGACTGAGCGAGTGGATGACTGCTGCCGCATGAGGAAGGGCAGACTGGAAGCACAGGGTTGATCATGGGTCATCTCAAATTTATGTTCTCTCTCTCTCTCTCTCTCGTCCACACACAGTCTGACACAAACTAGTCGGAGGTTGAACTCTTGCAAGGCAGCCGAGGGGAAAGCCAAATGTCAAGAGCGTAACAGTTTTATGCTAAAACTCCACCTTGACATGAACGCATTCCGGCAGAAGTAATTGATTTTCATTTTGGTGAACAGTAGGGTGCACCGCTCTGGAGTCTGATGTTGAGTGTTTGTTGTCATCTACATATCAGGCCATGCACCACTGGTGATTCAGCAAAGTACAAAATGTTACCGTACAGCAGCCACCCTGGGAACATTTTGGGGAGTTTGCCAGGAGCTCTATTTTTATATTCCTTTAAATGTCTACACCTTTTACCAACACTGCAGGGTAAGGGCTGTGTTGCATTCAGTGATACTATCTGTAGCAGTGAGACATGTTTTAAATGGCAGGCTGTTTATCCCAAACTTGCTAATATGACATGATAATGTGGATTCAAACTGCTATATTAGGAAAGAGCACATCAGCAGACAACTCATGCACAGTAAAGGAGAGGTTTCACTGGGCAACCCGGTATCACGACAAAGCGTGAAATAGACACGCCTGTCCACGACGCCGAAACGTGAGATAGCCACGCTTGGTGCTGTCTGGGCATGAAAGCTACATGTTTTCCTGTAGCGGACGAAAATGAAATCTACTGCCAGCTTTGAGACGTGATTTACAGAAATGGAAGTTTTTGCAAAAACATGGTTGAGGTTAGGAAACAAAAAAACAACTCAAGAAAAACATTGTTACCTCCTAGATTTTAACCCCATCATCACGCACGGCAGTTTGTGACTAATTTCACCAGTCTATTTCACGCTTTGCCGTGATACTGGGTTGCACTGGGAAACCCATTGTTAACTTCTCTTGTCCCACAACCATATGGGCCTAAAAATAAAACAAATTCTGCACTTGAATAATGAATATTACTACATCGTAAATAAGTGTGTCGTAACACTTCAAATATGTACAAACTAGGGTGGGCAATTGGGACCTAAACATTACAATAATTCAGGGTACTTTCTGCAATAACAATATTTTTTAACAATATGACAAGACACTGAAAAATATGTTATGTTATCATCAATTCAAGAACATACGACTGCAACAATATGTGTTACAGTTTTATGTGTCAGGCACGCAAAGTATTTGCTGCCAAACACACTGGTTTCCCCTCGCAGAGGCCATTTGGGCTTCCAGCAGCGACAGCTTGAGGGTGTCCTTGCTCCCACCAGGAGAAGACATCCTCTGTTGGTGGGTTGTCTTTTTTTTTTGTGCCTCCACCTTTAGATCTTTTTTAATTTCAGCTACCATCCTGTTCAATGAACTTACTGCATATCCTTTGTTTGTGACCCCACTGCTGTAGCCACCAAACATTAGGAGCTTTCTGTCCTCTAATTCAACCCACAAACACTTTGATTTCCGTGTTCCTTCGCCTGGTCTTCCTCTCTGTTGTTGACACAATTCACCGTTATGAATCACTGATGAGCAGACACATTTAAATACATCAGCATTCATGATGCTGATTGATTTGCATTTACCATTAATGGCTGACTGTGGGTGTGTAGAGGGCGGGATATGAAGCATATCTATATGCATATGTTTCCAGGCAGACTGCGAGATTTACAGGGAACATTGTGTGCAGGTTTGTTTATAACTGTTTATAAATCGGATTATTTTTTTGGCGTACACCATTTTCAGCGGTTGTGCATGCACACACGTTTAGTATGGATCCTACACACAGTTTTATAAAGGAAGCTCCTGAACACTTTTGCTTTTCCAAATCAAACTGAGCGCTGATTAAAGAGAAGGGTCAGCCGCTCCTTTTTCTGTCTCACTCTAAAACACACACTAGCACACTATTGTGGGTGTGTGGTGACAGTGTGCACCTTACTGACAGGCCCTGAGCTGGAAGAATCAATGGCTCACGCCAAGAGCCGGGGAAGAGAGGCTGCCTTCGCCCGAGTCAGCACTCTGTCTCCACCTCGGTCACTTGCCCCCCCCCCCACACACACACACACACACACACACACACACACCATTTTGAAACCAGAAGTACTCCGACATGGTTTGGTGATCAGAGGAAAAACCTGCCCTGTGCTGTGCTTTCTTACTTGAGTCAAGGTGATTAGTGAGAGTCTCCCTCTGCTGGCACTGCAGCCTTACTGCAGCAAACAGACGCCACTACTGTACCTACCAAACACCAAAGTGGGGGATGGATACTGAAGAAATACAAGCACGTTTTATGCATTTTTTATTCTTACAATATAAGCTGGAATTTTATCTCTCAATGTGAGTTATACAAGTTCATACATTTGATTCGAATTAATTAAATTCAGTTTAAGTGTAGCTAAGTGAAAATAAAATAATCACATGGGAAACCCAAGCACACTAAAATGATGTGAGTATGGTACATAATCAAATGGAGGATCCTTAAATACAAGACCTTCATTTGATTTAAAATATATTTACTGTTAAATTAACCCCTTAACGTTCATCGATCCGTATACAGGCGAGAGAAAAGTCTGCCTCTGTATTTTGCAACATTTCCCATATATTCCTAATCACTGCTTAGGCAGCCCGCCAATGGAGATACAGTCACTTGGTTTCGACCAAGCGGAAACCAACCGTGATGCCACCCGTTGGTTTGTGAACCATTTGTGTCTTTCTGAAGCCTCCAGTACATTTCAGTATTTTAGCTGCCGCCATCTTGCTATTTTGGAGCCAGAAGTGACCATTTTAGGACAAGCTGGGGAGGAGTGAGCGGTGGATCTGACACGATCTAATTGGAAAACCGAGGCCACTACGCCCGCCCACCGATAGTAGAAACCTGACTGCACCACTGGCCTGTCAATCAAACAAACACAATATACTGCTTTTTTGGGCCTAATATCTATTTATTGATGGGATTATTTTCAAATAGTCTTTAGTGTATGACACCATGATGACTTTGTATTTTATGAGAAGTTGAATAGGAGTCTATGGAGCCAAAGCCTTTTTGGAGCCAACACTAGCAGCCATCTGAGGTAATGCACTACTTTGTCCACTTTTATATACAGTCGATGGTCTCAACTTAAGAAAATCTTACATTAAAAGGCTTCGTTTCACTCTTTAAAAATATTTTTTTGCCGCAAACCTGTCTCAGTAAAAGAGTGGAGACAGAAGGATTCTCTGTGCACAGCAGCCTACTATCGTCTACCAATCGCCTACATGTGAGGTGTTTAGGGAAAATCTGCAAATTTCAGCTTTAGAGGGGCAGGTTACACTCTTCCCCTCTGAACTACATGAATCTCTGCAAGCACATCGCTCACATCGGTCACTCACATCGGACACATGCTGGTTTAATCACTGTGGCCTTTTTATTGTTATGAGTCCAAGACACCTGTGCAATAATCAAGCTGTTTAATCAGCATCTTGATGTGCTACACCTGTCAGGTGGAAGGATGATCAAACTAAGGTGAAGTGATCTCTCACAGGGATTTGAACAAATTTATGAACACAATTTGAGAGAATTAAACCTTTTTGTGTGCATAAAAGAAGTTTTGCTTCAACTCATACAATTGCTGCACGTGTCTATTAATGTTTATTTCTCTCTATAGTCGGATCCACTGTACTGTGAAGATGTTCAGTTTGTACACTTCATAGTTGTGCATAAATGAAACAAAATCCAATCTGTCACTTCCTTCCTGATGCCAGACGCCGTATGGGGCATTTCAAGAAAAGCATAAAGCAGTTTTTACTGAGAAATAACAGCAGAACCAACTGGCTGAACATAACGCATCCAAGATGTTTCAAGATGATTGAACAATACAAACTTAAAGCTGGAACTGAGGTGGCCGGTTACAGCTGGAGGAAGGACGTTTACGGTGCTGATTATGGTATGGTGTGATCACTGTCACCGAGCTGCTCTCCCAGGATGTAAATACATCTCTGCCCATGCTAATAAATATGACACGTGTTGCTGCAGGATGATGACAGCAGAACCGTTAAAGCACTGAAGAGAAAACTACCTGAAGAAAGTGACAAGAGATGAGAGCTAACAGGGAGTCTCAACAGCAGCATGTGTATTTGAGCAACTGTCCCAGATCCACCTTTTAAGAGCTCGATGCAGAGAAACGCAATGTCACACTATAAAAAGTGTCTGCTTCAAGTGTCTTCAACACGGGTGGATTAACACTGCATTTACAGTAATTTCAACAGACAGAAGCATCAAAACATTTACCTGTGGGAAACCTTCCAACTCTCTATCCAGACCACATGTTGCAGGTGGGACTTGTGCCCGCGAGTTCCCATCGCTGATGTCAAAATAAACAGATTCAGAGACAGTCATCGCAGATTACAGGACATACAGAACAGAAAGGTTCTGGACAAATACACACATCATTACACCCCTGTTATGGATGCAAAATAATAAATACAAAGGGAAAGAAATGATGAGTGTGGGACTGTACCTCGAAATAATCGAAGGAAAAATGGAGCCAAAGAGTCCAAATGAGATAGTTGCACAAAAAGTAGATTTGTAGAAATCATATCTGAACAAATTAAAGAGAAACAGACATATAAAAGGTGTGTAGACCTATAAAAATATGTGTAAAATAACAAACCAGATTCTAACCTGTCAAGTGAGAACATGATACTCACAAATAGGCTGTCCTGAGTGTGAGCTGGCAGGACAGCCTATTTGTATTTTTAACCTGAGCAGAGCATAGCTGGTTGAATCCTGCCATGTCAGGTTTCCATGTTCATGATAGATGCCTCGTCTCCCTCCGGCTGCAGGCATGTAGCCGAGGCTCAGTGGAATTCCTCTGTCTACTATTCACTGTTCCTTTTTTTGACGACATATCCATTTTGCTCCCACACCCTTCAGTCCCACCATACCAGTCTCTGCAAAGCTCCATCCATCCCTATCATCCATCCTATAGTGTCAGATACCTGCCTGCGTGTCTCCGAAGAGAGAAAGCAGAGGGGGGAAAGGTGTGCCAGAGTGAATCCGCCAGCACTGGGATGTCAGGCAGCCTGAGGAGGAGATTTCTCTGTGATTGAGAGTTACAGGAGTGTGGGTATTTACACTGGAGGGTGAAACATGCACCGGGTTGATATTTCAATGTTTATTTTTGCATAAAAATGCAAGCATTGCCAGTGGATTCAGCTCTGTGTCATTCCACGAATCTCAAACTTAAGAAACGTCCTTTAAATCCCAACGCTTGTTGAGAAAAGAAAGTTGCTATTTGTGTCTTCCTTAACTGAGAGACACGGCGCTCTTACAGTGTACATGATTTAAAATGAAGTAAAGAGATTCTGTCAACAGCCGCTTTATTTGCTCACTCAAATATCTGGAAATGAGAGTCACAATCTGATGAGAAAACACTGGGGTCCTCGTTTGTTCTGCCTCGGTGCAGCGAAGGCACAAGTGTGCCGAGAGCACAAGAAGGTGCGGCCAACTTTTTGGATATTTTGCTGAAAACAAACGCAGCGAATCAGTGCTGCAGCATGGCGCAGTGGTAAAGTAGGAAGATAGATAATCAGTTTCTAATGGATGAAGAAGGAGCAGACCGACACCGCCATCCAAACTTTACACAGGAGGAAACTGACATACTTGTCCGGGAGGTTCAGGCTCATAATAATTTAATTTGTGGTACTACGAGTCAGCCTCCACGAGCTGATGATGTGAGAAAAGGTAACTGACATTAGAAATACCTCTGTCCATGGTATTGCTTGATTGCTGCCTTGTGTAGGAAGCGGTTCAATGATTTTTAGACAAAAACCTGCGTCTTATAGATGCCAAACACGGGCATTAAATTAAATGTCAAAGTGAACAAAGAACACTCGTCCAATAAACTGAAATCAGGTGTTGGAACAATGTTGAGGAGCTGGCAGAAATAAATAGCACACAGTTAAAGCTACCAATGCAATTAATTTATAAACAACACTGTTGAAGAGCAATGTGCTACAAACGTACTGACGTTGTGGTGTTAATAAATAACCTGCATCGGGAATTTTGAGTGTGTATAATTGACTTTCCAATCATTAACTCAATAGCCGAAGCTGCCGTGCGTAAACTGCTTTAACCTTTTGTGTGTGAAGGACACAGTGTCACCATCCGTGTTTGCTAGTTTACTCAACCAGGTGAGTGGGGGAAAAGTCTTTTGAATTTTTACCCCTTTATGTGTAATTTAATTGCAATTAATTTGTAGGTAACTCAAGTGTTTAATATATGTTATGGCTGAGATTGGCTACAGCAATATAACACGCACCAACTGCTTGATTCACATCCAATTAAATAGACACAACTTTTATCTGATTAACTGAATCAAAATGTTGCATTCAAAAAAAATCTTGTTTTATATAACAAAAAGTGGGATTAAATATTTAGGATTAAATACTTAGGACATCCACCTGTACTATTTTGATAATTGACTCCCCATATGAGTCAATTTTCTCATGAAATATTACTGAAATGTTCCTTTTATTATCTTCAATGTGAATATGATCTGCTTCTATTCATCTTCCATGATATTAAACTAAATACACTGGTTGGGTGGTTGGCCAGAAAACAACTGAATATTTTAGGCTGCATTTTAAAATTTGTTGAGATCAAACTCAGTTAGTTGAGAAACTGAAATAGCTAATCAGCTCAATTCAGTTTTATTTAGATAGCACTCATTCACAACACAAGTCATCTCGGGGAATTTAACATGATGAAGTCTTAACAACAGAACCTTACAACAATTCAACCATTCTCATATAGCTGGAAGGAACAACTCAATTTTAACAGGAGGAGCAGCAAGTGACAGTTTATATCTGAAGTCTGTCAGATATTTCAATAAATCCATTTAATGCAGCTCTCATTAGTGTGAACGCAGCAGAAGAGACAGATCATAGCAAACAGCAGATATAAATATAGTGTGTTAAGGTTGGGTTTATTTGTTTCCTAATGAAGCACCAATCTAATCTGATAAGTGATTTGGTGAGCTGAGTAGCCATATCTTTTAAGTCAGACACCAGCATCAGCAATAAAGGGGGGGATTCATGACAGAGAGAAGACGGGAGGCATTACAGAGGAGTGAGTGTTGGTGTCTCCCTTTGAGGGAGGAGCTGATGGCAGTATGAGTGGTAACATCTCCAGGGCTGAGGTGTGGCTCGGAGGGATGGAGGGAAAGACGGAGGACAGGAAGAAGGGAGAAGTGGAAAAACACTTAGAGATATTAAACACAGTGGGATGAGTGTGGACTCTGTTTTTATGTGCATGTGTCTGCAAATGTGCTGGCGTGTGTGTGTGTGTGTGTGTGTGTGTGTGTGTGTGTGTGTGTGTGTGTGTGTGTGTGTGTGTGTGTGTGTGTGTGTGTGTGTGTGTGTGTGTGTGTGTGGTGGAGACAGTTTTGGATCAGTTTCAGGTCTTGCCCGGCAATCCATTATGGATTAGTGGTGGGTCGGCCCTGTTTTTATTACGTATGGAATCTATCATTAATGGACATCTAGAGGACTTCATAGGTATTCAATGAGAAAGACATCACTCCACTGTCAGCACTAACACTGTTTGCCTCAGTGGCGCTCAGTGTTGTGGAACCAGGAAACGGTGTTAAACTACTATTATTGGGACAAAGAGTGATACTGGGCCTCGGTTATTCCATTCATCACATGGTGACATCAGAACACACACTGATATCACCACGGTGGGTGGGATTGACAGGTGTGTGTGTGTGTGTGTGTGTGTGTGTGTGTGTGTGTGTGTGTGTGTGTGTGTGTGTGTGTGTGTGTGTGTGTGTGTGTGTGTGTGTGTGTGTGTGTGTGTGTGTGTGTGTGTGTGTGTGACTGGACCAGTTTTAACATAAGAGAGAGAAAAGGATGTCAGAGAAATTGACAGGTGTGATAGCATATTTTATAATCACCCCCCACAGAGGGTAAATATGAAATGGCTCAATTTTCACTGCGGTCTTTGTGTCGTATGTAACTTAATACTGAAGTTAGTGTATTATGTCGGGCATTATTATTATTATAACTGTCAACTATTGGTTGGAGAGATATTTGATGCAGAGAGGAAGGTGGCTATGTGGATGGATAGGCAGCCTTTCAACACAGATTATTTAGAAAATAATCACTTTAGTAGTCATTTGGGTGAACTGACCCTTTAAATATCCCAGGAGGAGAGATTTATTAAAAGGGAAAGAAGGTCCTCCATAAAGCGTGAAGTCATATTACACAATAATACACAAATCTGCTGTCCGAGGTCATGACAAAACCTTTTTATTACTTTATTTATGATTTTTTTTAAACACTAAAAATGAAGTGTAACGATGATTTGGTTTGTTACATTAGAGCTACAGCGATCTTTTTCGATAGAAAGGCATTCACATGTGCAATAATGTCCCTCTGAATTTAAACAGAACATAAATTTCAATGACAGAAAAGTCTTCCTGACTGTCAGAGTAGACGGATCACACTTTCATCAACAGTAAAATAAAAATGTCCTGATAGCTGTGATAGAGCTCAGAACTGAACCTGAGGACAGATGCAGTGTAACAAATTATTTGAGTGGAGCCCATAAACTGGGACTCTGACAGCTTACCTGTCTGTAGGCAAGAAAAACACATCATGATTTGCCCTTTGATCCCGACCAACCCTGTCTCCCTGCCAGGGACAATAATTATTAATAATTCAAGAAATTACAGCTGCGTCACATGCTTATATCGACATAACTCTCAGTCAATATTTTATTCAATTAGTTTTGTTTCATTTTTATTTTAACTTTTAGATATTTATTTTCATTATTTAAAAAAAAACAACATATTTTTAGGTCCAGATAATGAATTTGTACAAAGTAACAAATGACTGATAATTTTACACAGTTGCAATCCTGTAAGACACACTGTAATGTTTTATGTGAATATGATTATAAAGTATTCCCACATAATAAATTAATTTAAAAAATCTATTATTTGTTTAGTTGGACTAAAACTGATTTTTTTATTTTTTTTATTTTGTGGACCTCAAGTTCGAATTTTTTTTCCACAATTAAAAATGGTCCTCAAGTTTTGCACACATTTTGAAAACTCCTCATTAATTTTTATGTGTGTAAAAAAATATATTTTTATCGTTTGTCACCATGCTGTATGACTTCTCATGTTTGTTTTTGTTTTTATTGGTTGATTGAAGCTGTGTTAAGAAGCATATCCAGTAGTGAAGAAGTACCACATGAGAAACAAACAATACCAACTCGAATAGATGCCTCCAGGTTGCCTACAGATGGCTCACATAGTTCATAATCATGGGAATGTGTGTTTAATATAGTTTTTATTTGTGCCAAGTAACTTCATACCTATGGCATGACTTTTGTTTACTAATTTAAAGTCTCGTCTCAAGCACTTCCCAGCTAATTTCAGGATAAATCGTGATGCACAAGATATATCTCGATATTTAGCGTACTACCAAGTGCGCTAAATTCAGCCATTGTCTTGTGTGCAGAGAAAAGCCAGTTTACTTTTTAGAACTTTTTCACAAAGTAGTAGCTTTGAGGTTTCCACTTATTTAGTGTGAGACGGAGCCGGAAAGTAGGCAGCAACCATGATTACACCCTTCAAGCTTTTCACTCCACACATCAAACAGGCTGTTTACTACAATAGGTTGACCAAATTGCTTCGATACTGTCCGCTACCTCCAGAAGTTATGTAGCACAACTATAATTACGAGATGATACTGAAAAATCCCAATGTGTCCTCTTTTTTTTATCGCCAACAGTACAATTTGAAAGGCAAGAAATCACAGGGTCAAAACACTGAACCGGGTTCACAACTTCCGTTACAACACAATGCGCCATCATCTGGTAGCACTGTGCGCCGATCGAAGAGTGCACTGTTTGGTAACATGATCGTTTTTACAGACAGTAAGTACGTTCGTATTGTGGTAAACTGATGGCTGAACACTGAACAGCAAAAACTGTGGACAGAAAGGCAGATAAACTAAAGGACGTGACACCTCAATAGGCTTTCACACTGTTTGAAAGGGCCAAGGTAGAAGGGAATCGTAGGTGTCTGCAGTGTGGTGCTCTGATTAATTTTCATTGCTGTGCCTTTAGTTCAGTGTGAAATGTAACAAATTTGAATCCGAAAGTACCAAAAACATCTTCATTATTCTTTGGTGGATTAAAATATATGTTTTATGAAGGGCAACTGTGTTTTTTGTGGTGTGTACATGAACATATCTCTATTGTTTAGGGCACACACTATACATACATGAACTGCTTCCATTCAAATGGACTTGAAGTTTGTTCCAGTCTGAAGTTGAAAGAATGAGTGTTTATTGTCGGGATGGGTCATGAAACTTGAATTTTTAAGGTCACTGATTCATAAAAAGAAAATATAGTTTCCTTTGTTTTTACTGGCAACAGGAAGTAACATGTTACGGCCACCAGAGGGTGGCGGTATTTCATGCTAAAGCTGTTTGTCAACTGCCATAAGCAACAAAAAGGAGAAGAACATGTTACAACCAGACTCCAGTAAAATATTTCTCGCACTGTGGAATTTGTTGCCTTGGTCAAGAACCATGCAAATTAATACAACCATCAAAAAGTTCTGTACGGAACCAAAAAAATGATTGAAAATAAGGTGCTGTGCAAAATCTGCTGGGTAAAGCTAGCATAAATAGAGGGGTTTTTTGTGATTGATGTGTTTAAAATATGCTTCATTTGTTTCTTTTACGATGTCATTTGCAAAGTTTGAAATGTGTTTTTTGCAGTAAAACTGCGGAAATTTTAAAAATTTGCAAGTTGAGTAAAAAAAACAAATCTAACTCTGCTATGAATGTCATTTGAGAGCGAAACACGGAGCAGACAGTCCATTCACAGATCAACAATCAACAGCTAGCTTTAAGAAGGGGGAGGTGGGTTTGAGTTATGGTTTAATAGTTCTCAATATGAAACAGAATTTTTTCTTAAATGCCCATCCATTAAAACAGACATTCAAGAAAAGAACAATGTGCATGTGTGTGCAGAGTAATAATTGTTATCACCATCTCCCATGAAGGAACTGAAAAAAACTCAAGGATGAAAACTCCTAGTGGAGAGCGTTTGTGTTTAAATGCATGTGTGGGACCTTTTCAGCGGTGAAGGGAGGGAAAACGAGATGAGTAGGTTTGGGGAACCGTATCGATCACGGCTCGGCTATGGGAGCTAAACTATTAAAAAAGACCATCAGGCTGGCTAAACGCAGGGGCTTTGTTAAAGTTTATCATGGCACATTGTTACCTTTGAGGTTATTGCTCTTTGTGACAAGTCATATAAGCGAGGACCTTCGAGGTTTTTCAATTATTCCAACCAATTTGGAATAATGTAACTGTGACCTGAAGCCGCATACGATGAAGGCGTTATCACAGGAGAAAGCCAAGCCTGAGTGCAGACGGAGGCAAAATGCAGAGCAGGGTGTTTTTTTTTACCCTTGGATTGCCCTAATTATACACAGCATTGATTTTACAATGCATCCATGGATTGATTAGAAGAGCCGTGCACCTCCCCGAAGGAGGCCGGGCTCCGCTCCCTGCTCCCCTGCTCACTGTTGTGCTCTCCACTCGTCCTCTGCTCCCTTCTCCTTTAACTGCACTTGTTTGTTTTTTTCTTTTCCTTTCTAAAATATATCCATCAACTTTCAATCCCTTTTTTTTTTTTTTCTCAGTTTCCTTCCCTTTGCTTTCATTTGTGGTTGTCTCCTCTCTGATCTCTTTACTGATAATTCCTGATTGCACAATTAATCCTGCAGTGAAACCACTGAAATGTGTACATCCTATTTGGCTTTAAAGCTCAATTTAGAGTTGACACATTACATTTCGCTGCACTTCTACGAATTGAATCACTGTGAAACCAGATACACACCATGACCAGTGCTGTTCTGCATAATGTTCCCCTCACAGTTGCACACATTTACATTCATTCACATTTCCTTGTCATTTCTTAATGTAGCGCTTTGAAATAGTAATCTCAATTTCCTTATTCCTTGATCTGTGTATATAGTTTTTACTCATGGAAATTCAGGAGGGGGCAGACTCACACACCTTTGGAGACCCTTATGGAACCACATGGAGAACGAGCTCTGACACACAGAAGGAGGATAAGCTGATGAGCACCTGATATCTTGCCGACCGGGAAAGAGACCCTTCGCGATCCAAACATTTTAATATTCCAAATATTGATCAACAATGAAAACCAGATGGATTGTGCTTGATTCAAAATAGATTTGTTGGTTTCTCCTTCCGGAATCATGACCCTTGTGGGCCTGCAGTAGAGTATATGAGGGAGTGTCGGCATGGGCACCCTCCCTTTTACCACTTCTCTGCGTCGCTGTCGTTCCCTCAAACCCTTCTTCCTCCCTCACCTTCGCTCTTTCTCATAAAATGTCCCTGTCAGTCAGGAGAGAGGGGCTTAAGAGACACCAATAGAAAATGAACGGACTGAAACGCCAAGATGATGATGCTTATCTTATAATAAAGAGAAGTACACAGTCATATCGAAAGGATCAATTGCTGTGGGCAACGGGGAAGGGCGAAAAATAGTGTGGGAATGGAGAGAGACGAGTGTGTTTAAAAATCAATTACACAGTAAATATGACACGAGTCAGCAACGACGCCCTCGGGGGAACCCAGGAAATATGTTCCTGCCTACACGCCGGTAAATCTGCACTCCCCACAAATGAATTACTAATTTTATGTACAGGAGTGAGAGGGAAAAAAATACCCTGTGTGTGGTAGGATGTGTACTGCTTATATACACAAGCAATAACACCCATGGGAAAGTATTATTAATTGATGGAGTAGAGTAAAGGAAATATTTTTTTTTGTGCTGAGGGAGAGGAGGGAAGAGCGAGTGCAGACCCAGTGTTACTTCTGATCTTTGGGAGTGTCAGCAGGTCGGCAAGCCAAAGGAAAAACACTGCAGCAGCCGGCGCTTTGAACCAGCCTCAAAGATTGACCTGAGGAAGATGGAAGAGGAGGATGAGAGGAGAGAGAGGGAAGAGAGAGCGAACGATGACGGGAAGGTCAGGAATAACTGTCCACAGAGAGGAAACAGATGGGATGAAATTCAAAACTGAGATAAGACTGATCTGAAGAGATGCCACGAAGCTAAACAGTTCGAGAGCCCACACAGCATGGAGATGAGGAAAGAGGATTAAATGACTGACAGTAGGAAACTGGTTCCTAATGAAGACATACATTTTAAAAATCTAGTTACAAATAAGTACTTTAATTTGTCTAATTACAATAAAAGTACTATTAAACATTTTAGGACACACAGCGTCAGTACTCCAGTGAGTAAGTATGTACATTCAGGGGAAGTCCTGAGTGTTGGTCACTCATGGCTTCATCACTGTAGTCATGCACTTAAAAAAAAAAGAAGACTTGAGGCCTAAAATTACATCCAGGGTAATAATGATGTGCTCATAAAGATTGTATATTAGTTGAAGTGAACCTACATGCTCATTTTCAGGTCTTTCATTTTTATGCTGGCACTCCACGAGAGTAGTTTTCCATGAATAAAAAAAAAAAAAAAAAACTTTTTTTTTTTTTTTTTTTTTTATCTGATACTGGCTCTTTATGTTAGTCTGGTGCGAACCAGAACCCACTTTCATCCATGAATATATGGGTCTGGTACCCTCCATAGGGAATCGTTTGCAGTCGTTCCATCCTACTGGGCGTAGACCTCGGGTTCATTTTAACCAATCAGCATGCACAGAAAACTGCAGACACTCTGCCACCGCTGCAACTACCTACCGTGTACACCAAAGTTATTTTTCCTGAGTCCAGCATATTTTTTAATTGTTTTAATGAACGCCACGCTGAACGTTCAGCAATTTTTTTCTGAACCGCGAGAGTTGAAAAATCTACTAACGCTGCGCACGTCACTGTCTAATACTGGATCTTTATGCAGCCAGTCAGTTCATCCTGTTAAAAAAAGCCACTTTAGCTTCTATCACTTTAAGGCCACCCGCCTACTTTCTCCAGATGTATCAACTTACAGAAGCCGGTTGTCTGGCAGCGTCTTGCCAGTGTGGAAGTAATGAAAGGAAACTGTAAATCTACTAACCAACATATTTCTCATTCTTGATTGGAAATGTCATCCTCTTAAATTCATTTGTACACGTTCGAACCAGAATTTGATATGAAAATGGACAACACAGGCAGGATGGCTCTGGTAAACATTATCACCTGCTTTTTATGTGACATAACAGTGGATTTAGTCTTTCAATCTCAAACCATATATACGATGTTCTCCCTATATGCACTTGTTAACAGGTGTAAAATGTAAATTCCGCTGTCGCAAAAAGGCTGTAAACTATCGTGTCTGCATGCACTGTCTGTATCATGGGATTTGTTAACAGATGACAGAAAATACAGATTATCACCACATTAATCATTTTAATTGTCATGTAATGCATTCGCAGCCAAAACCATCAATCTACTGAACAGGGTCTTGGAGGGAACCAATCCCAGCTGACTTTAAGGGCAGGTGTGGGACATCCTGGACAGGTCATCAGTCCTTTGTAGGGCCAACACACAAAGACCAGACAACCATTCACTCCCACACTCCCACCCGTGGCTAATCTAGAATTACCAATGAACTTAACACGCATGTCTTTACACTGTGGGAGTAACACCTGTAGAAAACAGGCACAGGGAGAACAGGCAAACTCCACACAGAAAGGCCCCCACGCTCCAGCAGCCTATACCCCAAAAACTAATACACAAATAACAGAGACACATGTCATAGTACCTTGTTGTGATGCTGCATTGTGTGCTGCATCAGACATTTGCTTTTTAAGCAAGCACAAACGTTTAGTCACTTTAGTCACTGCATTATAAAAAGGTCCATTTCCTCCCCAGGAAACAATAAGATACAAAGTGACACACACACACACACACACACACACACACACACACACAAACACACTGCCACTCACTCCCTCTCTCTGCATTTTCACCAGCTCTGCAGTTCCCCTATAGTCTTCATCTGGGTGGCTGGGTGGGCTTGGCAGGGCAGCAGTATTGGGTCCAGCCCTAATGAAGAGCATTGATCCTTGTTGGGTTATGAGCAGGCTTTAGTGGCTGCGTGGAGATGTTAATAAGCCTGGCCTTATTCCGGAGGAGCCTTAATTAGCCTGTTGGAAATGTGCTTACTGGGCGCGCTGTCACTCTGTTGTGACACACATTCCTGAGCACACACACACACACACACACACACACACACACACACACACACACACACACACACACACACACACACAGAGGCGTTCGCACACAAGAAAATCTGTGCAAGGGCAGCTGCACAGATACACTCACACACACACACACTCACACACTCACACAGCACAGTCAGTCATTTCACGGACCACTGAGATGGCGATCCAAACAACGTTCTCCATTTATTCAATTAATAGTTTCATTAGTAAGTCACACAGTGTGAATTTAGTTACTCGTGCCGCCCACACCCACACACACACACACACACACACACACACACACACACACACACACACACACACACACACACACACACACACACACACACACACACACACACACACACACACAAAGAGACTCAGCTTCAGTTACTGTACTGTATGTACTCCCTCTTTTTTTTCTTTGTCCTCATTATCACCATCTTCTTTTGTTGGCTTCTTTAACTTTCATAAGGAACCGTCACACAGTGTCAGTGTTTACTTCGAGGTTAATGTAGCTTGCAAACAGTCAGTGGTCGAGGTCCAAGGAGGACATTTTTTATGTTTGGGTCCCTCGCTGAGTTTAAACTTCTTTAACGGTTGTATGACCTTGTCTCTAAGTGTTTTCTCAGAAAACTTGGCACCACATCTAAACCTAAATCACACTACTCAGCCTCCCGAGCAAAGCTTATGCCAGAGTGCTGGAAAGGAGGCTTCGACCGTTTGTCGAACCTCAGATTCAAGAGGAGCAGTGCAGATTTCGTCCTCGCCGTGGAACAGTGGACCAGATCTTTACCCTCACAAGACTACTGGAGGGTCCTGGGAGTTTAACCATCCAGTCTACCATTGCAACGGGCCATCCAGTCTCTGAAGGAGCAGTGTTCGTATTCTCGGCAATAAGTCAGACATGTCTCCGGTGGGCGTGGCCTCTGGTGGGCGTGGCCTCCGCCAGGGCTGTCCTTTGTCACCGATCCTGTTCGTGACCTTCATGGACAGGATATCTGGGCGCAGCCGGGGGGAAGAGAACATAAGGTTTGGGGGTCTCCGGATCGCTCCTCTGCTGTTTGCAGATGATGTGGTCCTGTTGGCCTCTTCAGACCTACAGCACTCACTGGGGCGGTTTGTGGCCGAGTGTGAAGCGGCGGGGACGAGAGTCAGCACCTCCAAATCTGAGGCCATGGTTCTCTGCCAGAAACCGGTGGATTGCTCCCTCCAGGTGGGAACAGAGTGCCTGCCTTAAGTGAAGGAGTTTAATTATCTCGAGGTCTTGTTCACGAGTGAGGGGAGGATGGAGCGGGAGATCAACAGGTGGATCGGTGCGGCTGCAGCAGTACGACAGGCGCTGCACCGGACCATGTTGGTGAAAAGGAGCTGAGCCGGAAGGCGAAGCTTTCGATTTACCGGTCGATCTACGTTCCGATCCTCACCGGTGGTCATGAGCTCTGGGGGTCGTGACCAAAAGAACAAGGTCGCGGCTACAAGCGGCTGAAATGAGTTTCCTCCGTAGGGTGGCCGGGCTCAGCCTTAGAGATCAGGTAAGGAGCTCGGACAACAGGAGGGAACTCGGAGTACAGCCGCTATCCTCTTGGGCGCCTCTAACTGGAAGTTTTCTAGGCACGCCCAACTGGCAGGAGACCCCGGGGAAGACCCGGGACACGCTGGAGGGATTATATATCCCAGCTGGCCTGAGAACGCCTCGGGATCCCCCAGGATGAGCTGGAAGATGTTGCCGGGGAGATGGAAGTCTGGGCCAACTTGCTTGGCCTGCTGCCATCGCCATCTTGGATAAGTGGAGGAAAATGGATGTATGGACCACCAGCAGGTCAAAGTTTTCTGGATGCAGTGCAATTACTCAATAGCTGCTGATTGATATGGGCATACGTGGTGCCTGATGATGAATCCTGCTGTTTTTGGTGATCTTTTGTGCCACCATAGGGTTTAAGTTTTAATCAAATGATTTTGGTAATTCCAAAGCAGTCCAGTGCCATCATCAGATCAAAAATGTAAGACTTTTTCCATTCATTCCAGTACTAAATACCTAGAGGTAGATCAGGTACATTGTGATATCTTGGTTGGAGACCCCTGATCTGCCCTGGATCTCTTTATGTATCTGCTTCAAACACGGTGGCTGTATTGCTGGGGAACCGAGTTTCTGCATAGTGACATGCAACACGTTTGATATTAATAAACTTAAAAAGGCAACCTCTAACCAGGCAGCAGGGCGCCGCACAGCCACAGTTCCAGAGAGCATCAAAGAGAACGGAGTCGAGTGTCTTCACCCACTGCCACAGCGAGCTGTTCTCAAGAAACGGTTGATCCTACTATTGTAACACTTAGGCGTAGTGCAAAGCTGTTTTTTCACAGCTCTGAAGCTAAACACTAAAAACTGTAAAGTGACTGATAATTGATGTCAGTTCTTCATTTTGTCTAAACTACCTTTTCGGTTTTGATGTCAAGAACATTAGTGAGACATTATTGAGATTATAGTGAATTTTCTGTTGTAAACATTTTTGTTGATGCTGTTCAAACAATATTTTGTCATATTTAAAATATAAATAGATAGATAAAAATACAATTTTAATCATACCCGTCCCTACAGCTGCCAAGAGGGGCCGTGGTGTTGTCACTAGTGTATTTGGCAACTAATATAAGAAGAATTTGCCTCATTTCTATGTGGATAAGTCACCACGACCCGGTCAGTCCTTAATGCTCTTTCCTGTCGATTCTTCAGTGCACTCTCCGCCAGAAACCATCTGCTGTCTCAGGCAGTAAAAGCTGTGTAGGTCCCGTTGTTTACTTACAATGATTATGTGTGTTACGATGTATATTTACGATCCAGTTTAGTGCTAAAACGCACAGTGTGAAATTGTTTGTAAAGGCTGTTCTCAAGAAAGCTATAGAACAATACCATAAGCAAGGCAATTATACTGGAAAACAGGCTATTTTAAACAGCCACTGCATTTAATAAAGACATTCATATCCCCTGCAGAAGGAAGTGTAAGACCGCTGGTGATCTCTTTACAGATTGCAAATTAAGTAAATAAATGTTTGCAGATGCTATTTTAGACTTGTTAACATGTGGAAGTTGCATTAAGCTTCAGTCAAAGACTGTTTTTTGAAGAGGTCTGCAACTTGGGTGCTGAATGCGAATGCTTTTCCTCTAGATTCCTTTATATACACTACCTTCGTCATATATCATCAGCCAGACTGTCAATACTCAGAGCCCTCACATGTTCATCAGCCGTTACTTTGAACAATTGGTCTGGACATTGCAGCCTCTCCAGACACATAGAAAGCTGCTGATGCTGGCGGAAAAAAAAATGTTTCCATTAGGACAAAAAGACACGTAGAATATGTACAATAGTTCTCGAGGGTAGTGTCTGGGGCAAGTGGGGACAAAGAGCCCCACTCATGTCTTCTTATGTCTCTTTTGCAACACACAGCATATATCATGTATTATTTGTGGGCTTTCTGTTATTAATGTTATCACTAGATTTTTTTGAATTTTTTTCAAAAAATGGCCAGACATTGGCAATCTATATCCACATGTAGCACCTACTGGCTTTAGCCTGAGGCAATACATTCATATTCAGAAAACAGTGAAATGAAATACAAGATGATAAACGGTTTCAATGTTCTAAAGAGATAGTAATAATTATGGTAACATAACAATTTAAAGCAGCGAGGTTTAGGGTTGTGATCCAAATAGATCCTCATTAATAGATAAGAAAAGTCAAAGAAGAGGAAACAAATAATTACAAGTGAAAAAAAAAAATCCTTTTAATCACTTTGTTCTGTCCGTGTGTCACTTGAGAGTACAAACGTTGTATTTGGCTGTTTCAGGTGAAATGCCATTGGCTGTTTCGGGTTTGAATAAATACCGTTTCAGTGTTTTACAGAACAAACACATCATTCACGTTTGAAATGAGGCACTGAGATGGCCGGGCCATGTGTCTTGAACTGAGGTGGATTTCATCCTATTGGTTGTGCTGACATGGATTCCTGCAGGGAAAAGGAGGCTGCATGTTGCCATGGATAAAAACCAACAGAGGAAGCACTGTGTAACTATCTTGGGTATAATTAAAAGCATGTTGCACGCTACTGTTGTTTTTTTCTTTTTGGTCACAGGTTCTTTGTTCTGAGTTTTTGATATCACAGTTGATTAGTGTTCCTCTAACTGAATGACTAGAATTGAATGATTTGTTTTTCTGAATGCAGGTCACAGAGACTGACACAGAGACTTGGCCACATCTATTACTGCCATGAGGAACAGATCACAGGAGTCGGTTCTTTTGGTGGAGAGTCAGACATGATTTATCCTTATCAGAACTTCTTCATGTGACATAATTACCGACCAATTCAGATATATTGTTTTATGAGGTGGATTAAAAAGCCATCCATTGCACACAAGCTAAATGTAACATATTCCAGATCCTTTGTTGATCTGTCTGAGTCTACAAACTCCCCACTACTATCATTTATATTTATGTGTTTCTAAAAAAAATACTGCTTCGCCCACCTGTTAAGGAATACATGTATTAATGTAACACTGAAATTCAATTCAATTCAATTCAACTTTATTTATATAGCGCCAAATCACAACATAGGTCATTTCATGGCACTTAACACATTAAAGTCCTTACAGCAAGACTTTACAATATTATACAGAGAAACCCAACAATTCATCAATTCCCACATAAACAATGAGGGAAAAAGCTCCTCTTGAAATGCTCAGGATGTTGCGTGACACAAGGCCTCATCGTGAAACAGTTTAAGAGAAAGCATCCCACAGCAATGCAACCATCGTCTCATCAGATAAAAGTGTAAATCCCAGCACAGATCAACGAGTTGAGTCCTTTTCACTAAAAACACACAACCCTCCGGTACTCGCAAACTGAATGTAGAAGTTTGGATAAAGACATGTTGGGTCATTTACTGTATGTGTGTAATTGTTGGCGTTACAGGCTTCTGGAAAAAATGAGAATTCAAGTTTTTTTTTTTGCTTAGAATTTAGATCAAGATTCTCAATTTATTTTTGATTTTTTTTTTTTTTTTTTTTTTTAAACACAGGTTTTTGGCTTTCATTTACCCGATACAAAAGATAACTAAAATATATGATAGTGCCTCATTAGATATAAAATGTTATCATAAAATATTACTAATAATGTAGATATCGAGATTAATTAAGTAATCCTTGTCAATTTCAGATCAATTGTATTAATGAAATGCAAATCCTGAGTTAAATAAAACACTGATGACTGAAAATGTTCAAAAACTAGAATTCAGATCATTTATTATTATTGATGAAGTTGACAGAGAAGATTAGATTGTATTCAAACAGCAGGCCAGTCATTACAATAACTGGTAGTTTTCCTTGCAGCTGTGAGGAGTCCTGCTTTAGTCTCTTGTTGTCTCCTATCGAACCTTTTGAACCAGTGACATTTACTTGCATCATGTTTTACGCTTTCAAAATGTGTAACCTTCGCCTTGATAGTGTGGTTATTTCACGTTTTGCTGTAGTGGACCAGTGTGTCTATTTCACGTTTTGCTGTAGTGGACC
The DNA here is from genome assembly GCF_029030835.1 of Brachyistius frenatus. Classification (NCBI taxonomy): domain Eukaryota; kingdom Metazoa; phylum Chordata; class Actinopteri; family Embiotocidae; genus Brachyistius; species Brachyistius frenatus. Next base: position 1,363,616 of record NW_027210674.1, read on the forward strand.
AGTGTGTCTATTTCACGTTTTGCTGTAGTGGACCAGTGTGTCTATTTCACGCTTTGCTCTGATACCGGGTTGACACATCACGTGGTGTAACGCCGCATAATCATTTGTTCAGTGAGAAAGTAGGAGTGCTTGTTTTGATGTATCTGATGCCCTGAATTAAAATGGAATCGTTTATATTAAAAAATGATATTGCTAAAAGGCACGAATGTGACCCATTTGGCAAAATCGGGTCTCTTTTGGTCCTTTTTGGTCGCTCCGAGCACCCGTACCGTAACACCACGGATAGTCACGCACTTACAATCCTAGCGGCGGCTAACTGGACCGGTTTGGTTTGAACACATGACACGGAGCTAAAATGTTAAAAACACATGAGTTCATGGATATCTTTGTTCATCAGATATCTTTGTTCATCAGATATCTTTGTTCCAACCAGACTGAGCTAGCTGAGCAGTTTAGTGTTTCTATGTTCTGTATTTATTCAGTTTGAGAAACCACCTCTAGAAAGCAATAAAACGGACTAGAAATCCTCTCTGTTGCTACGGTGGTTGCTAAGGATCAGACTACTTCCTGGAGTAGTAAACATTGCATTGATGACATAAGAGTCTACTGACTCGACTGATTGTTTTCCAGTTCTTAGTCGTACCGCATGTATTGCCATGGAAACGGAGATCGCACTAAAACAAAAGGTTTTATATTTTGAGGTTTTTAAAAGTCCTGCTGTTGTTGATATGCTGACCTGAGTGCTGTCCAAGAATAGCTACCTGGACAAGACCCCTAGAGCCACATTCTAATAAACAGCACAGGGATCTCTTGGACAGCATGCATGCAAACCTGCTGTCTTTATACTGCACCTCTCTCTCTCTCTCTCTCTCTCTCTCTCTCTCTCTCTCTCTCTCTCTCTCTCTCTCTCTCTCTCTCTTTATAACAAGCTCAAATTTCCCTCATGCAGAAACTCCCTGTAGTCAAAAACAGCTTTGGACAGCAAACCTGAACGGCCCAGGGCTGCAAGGACACGCTGCTCAAAATTTGACGATGCATTTATTAATAGACAGTGAGTTTGTCTATGTGTGCACTGTATACCGTGCCCGGACATAAATTGCTTACAACTCTTGGAGGATTGTAGATATAACCAAAAAATACGATTACACAAAATAATAAATTACATTTTTGGTTTGTGTAGTAAATTGACATGCTCTGGTAAGAAATGCATTTCTTCCCCTCTCTCTCTCTCTCTCTGGCTTTCCACCTCCCACACACACACTGCCGTCTCTCCATCACACACACACACACACACACACACACACACACACACACACACACACACACACACACACACACACACACACACACACACACACACACACACACACACACACACACACACAGGCAGTCATACACACACCTGAGTGGGGTGCCGTAGTGCCTCGGAGGCCCACTTAGTGACTGTGTGGATTTGATGAGAAGGGCCTTTTGCTTTATTTAGTGAAGTGCTGCCTAATATGATTACGGTCAGCACGCCTCCTGTTCTCTCTCACATTGGAGAACACCCTGGGAACTATTACCCGTGTCCCCGATGACCGACCCCTTTCCTGGCTAGAAAGACAGGAAGAGACACCTTTCAAAAGAAAATCACAGGTAAATCAAATATCACCAGTGCAAAGGATCTGCCGACATTTGCGGACGATGTGCGGAGCAGCTTTAAGGAGATGCCAATACACTTCACCTCTTCAGACATCACAAACAGTCAAGTCTGCGTTCAGGCATAACTGATCATCTGTCATTGTCCCACAGAGGTCGCATTTAATGGGATATTGGCAGTCAGCAGCCCTGATGTCCGTGCCCAATGAGGAGAGAGCACTGTGCATTATAAAGACCCTCCAGATCTCAGGAGGTGTGGCATGTCACCGTGCACACTTGTGCTCAGGATACACACTGTCGCAGCAAATCATATGGTACGCTTTTAAAGAGTGAGGCTTATCGGAGCGCACTTGGGTCCAATGGAAACATCCTCTTGGTGGAGTTTCCTCGGCTCATGAATGACACAGATGAAATACAATTCACTTTAATATCAATTATGTTCATCACTTAGATGAGAGCATAAACCTGTGTTCAACTGTCATTTACGAATTACTCATGTACAACTAGTTCTGTTTCTATTGAGACGTATATGTTCTGTATTGTTACGGCCAGTAGTCTGTGTGTGTGTGTGTGTGTGTGTGTGTGTGTGTGTGTGTGTGTGTGTGTGTGTGTGTGTGTGTGTGTGTGTGTGTGTGTGTGTGTGTGTGTGTGTGTGTGTGTGTGTGTGTGTGTGTGTGTGTGTGTGTGTGCAATCTGACACCTTGCAGTGCCCGTTTGAATGAATGAATGAATACTTTACCTTGAATAGTAGAACTTTAATAGCACTTAAAATTACTCTTACTGATAGAACTTTGTAGTTTGGCTTTCTTGAAGAAATTGTATTTTCTTGATTCCTGTTGTTCTGGGTTTTGTACCCTCATGGTTGAAATGCAATTATTGTAAGTCGCTTTGGATAAAAGCGTCAGCTAAATGTAATGTAATGTAATGTACTTTCTCCCTGTAGTATGGAGACTGTCCATCTTCATGTTTAAGTTTTATTTTTTATTTTGTTGGCAGTAGTTGATCAGTCGTCCTTGTTGTTTTGTTAACCAGTTCTTTTTGTCCCAGAAATCCCTTTATACGTCGTATATTTATTACTTCATTTTTTACCGTGTTGCTCCCCATCATTCTTAGACCCACTCTGGGGATGTAACAGGATGTAAGTGTGACATGATTTATATATAGAGCATATTTATTAGCATTAATGCATGTGTGTACATTACTCAAGTGCAGTACATACACACACACCCTCACCGAGGAACACCATGGGAACATCATTATCCTCATATTGGGCAGAGCTTTCCTTCCTTTGCCGTTTATGGTGTCATGGATTCCACCAGATCTTCCTCTGAGATTCTGCTTCATGTTGACATAAATCATCACATTATTTCTACATATTTTCCAGCTGCAGATTAAAGATGCCATCTTCTGTTCTACCACATCCCAAAGGTGTTCTGCCAGAATCAATCAACTGGGATGACTCTTGATTTGTGACATGATGCATCATCCTACAGGAAGTAGACATTGGAACAAGTTAAATTGTGGCAATGAAGTAATGTATACGGTTAAAAACATTACTTAGACAAGCAGTGTCATTCAAACCATGACTGATTTGTTTTTAAGCTTTTGTTTTTTTTTGGTTTCCACATTGGAAGCCGGAAAACCTTATCAAATATGAGCTTAGAAGAACTGATTGATGGTATGCAGATGCTCTTTTCATATATATATATTACAAATATATTTTCAGTGATTTCCCACCACAGCAGAAACGATGAGGGGCAGCAACACCTCAGCAGGCGGTGTTTAAATAGACTGTTGGCCTGTGGCAAGAGTAAATATGCAGTAGTGTTAAATCAGAACATGGAGACCAGAGAAGCAACTGTGACTTGACTGCAGTCTCTCAGCCTGCAGACGCAGTGCAGGGACCTGTCACAGCCACCGATGAGAATGTCCACACTGCCCCCTTCTGGTGAGTCTCTGCACAGCTCCAACATGCAAGAGTGTCCAAAGCAATATATTTAGAAGGTAAACAGAAACAAATGATACATTGAATGCTTTTTTTTTTTTTTTAAATTAAGAGTACATTTTTGGATGTTCTCTGACTTATGGCACCCTTAAAAGTATTTTTTGACCTGGCACTATTAAAATTGTGGACAAATTCTCCACCTGCTGAACTTGAATATCATTTTACATTTAGTTATCTACAAAGTGTCCTGAGCAATGCAAATTGATTTAAAACAGAGTCATTTTCGAACTTACCGAGTGACAATGTGATATTGCACAGTTTCACTGCATTTAAGTGTTGCGAAGCTTGCTGGAATTTTCTGTGCATTTCCACAATAAACACCACAATTTTGTGGTATTCATTGCTGTTGTTATGTAGTATGGCATGAAAGTAGATGCTGTTCTTCTGTGAGAATTTTATCTGTGAAACATAATGAATTAAACCAGTAAAGGTGTTCTGTTAAGTTTGGATGTGGTATTTATTATTAATTCAACTTAATTTAACTTAAGGCGGTAATAGTCACAGGTGTTTGTATTTGACCAAAACATTTGTATTGTGGGAGGGGTTTGTAATTAATGTCCATAGGGTTGTTTCACAAAAGAACATATGAGCAGCTAATCATCAAATATCTAATTGTATTGTTGCTATAACTTTACATGAAAGAAGAAAAGGAAAGAAAGGGAGAAGAAGAGGAGGGGGTGAAGGCAGAGGAAGACACAAGCTAAGCATGTGGCATGTTGATTTTCTATTTTTGTTCATGAGAGAAATGCAGATGAAACAATATTGGTACGATGAGCAAAGTCGGAATGCACTGAAAAGGTTTTGAGTAACTGCAATGGGTGAAAGGACAAAAAAAGTTAAGCTAAAGCAAGGCTTCTTTCTTGAGTGAAACCAGCGTTCTGTTTTTACCATAAACCATAAAATCGTATGTTACTATGCTATTGTTTGTCAACCTGCTGTATCTCAGATATCTTTAATATGTCTGTGTTTTATTAGGTGGAAGATATCCATGCACTATTTCACTTTACTAATTTAACCGCTAGAACCTGATGAATGAAAAAGTGCTTTCAAATTCACATTGCCGATGCCGCTTTGTGTACTGGGACCAAGTTAGGCGGCGAAGAGAGGTACGGCGCAGGCGTGAGATGGAAAAAAGTTGACCGGCAAAGAGGAGTATGGCTCTCAAACAAACTAATTGTAAGTGAAATGTTATCAAAGGGGTAACAATTAAGGAGCCTTTACACTTACTCATCTGGTTTAGTAATCTACCGAGCCGTTCAAGGCCCTGGAGTGAGACACTGCACTATTTAGGGCAATTTCAGCCCCCAATGCAGTTTATTCATTAAAACATTAGCACATTGCTTTTCGTCAGTGTTGTTGATTAAAAACAATATTTCATGAACTCCTTGATAAAAAAATAAAGGATTGCATTGGGAGCTTTGAATGTGCATAATGCCTGATATCACTGAAATGCTTCCTGATCAACGGTTCTCATAATACCAGGGGAAGATGATTTATGACATTATTCATCTCTGTCCAAACCAATTTAATCTTCCGCAGCGTGTCGATTTCCCTTCGTGTAAAGTTTGGATCCTGGTGCCAGTCTGCTCCGTCTTTAGCCATCACAAGCTGAAAATAAACTGTGCCACAGCAGTTTTACAGGTGATGAGAGGAGCTGACTTGATTGGTCGTGATTGACGTCCTCCTAATTATCTCCTTCTCCTACTTCACCACGAGGCTGATGATGATCAATGATGAGAGACATAACAACTACTGGACTTTATTGTTTCACATCTCTTCATAATCAATTTGAAAAGATCTTGAAACAATGTTGAGGGCGCAAATATGCATGTGAGACACAAACAGAAGTGAAAGGTCAGAGGAAAATATTGTGTTCCCATAAATTAAAGGGTGGGAGGCTTTTGACATGTCTGCGCCCTGAGACCCATTGTTTTACAATCCATCCGTCTTCATAGTTATTTCTTCAGACAAAATTCAAAATTCAAGTAAAGGATTTCATCAAACAGGTGTGGCAAAGTTAAAATCCTGTAAAATCTATTCATGTTGGGCGGATTAAGTGTGTTAAGGACTGCAGTTTAAATAATTAATTAATTAAAGATGCAATCCAAGAGTTACACAATAAACGCAATTTAACTGCTGAGAAGCTGTTGTTCTAATGATACCATGGATAAGCTGCAAATTTTGAAGCTGCCTTACGATTGAATTGTCTCGTCTACAGTTGTGTTTACATATGCTGGCGATAAGAGAAGCCAACAGTCAGCATAATTACCCAGGTAACGCTGATGCAGGTGATGGCTCTTGCATAACCTCAGCTAATGATTGGAGGGAGGCTCCACAAACAGGACAAAATTGTCAACACCCTGTATTTGTTTTTATCATGTAGTGTATGTTTTGGGTTTTTTTTTTTTGTTCGACTCAAACTTTACTACAAATCGTAACTTTTTTTCATTCTTTTTCATTCATCTTTTTAAAAATGTACAAATATTCTTGTTTGTCTATTATGTTTCACAGCTGTTTTGTTTTTCATCTTGGTTTTATGATGCCGGTGAAAATATGGCAAATATAATATCACTGATAAAGTGGGGCTCATTAAGGATCACAGGCTTTAGCAGATTAAATCATGTCTACGTTTATTATAGTCCAATATCACAAAGCTTGCCTCCAAAGGCTTTACAAATAAATAAAAGAGTAATGAGCAACCGTTGGCTGTATACAAAAGTGGACGTAGCTTCCAGGTCTGAAAAATGAGGCAAATGCAGAAGTGCCTTAAACTTAAACATACAAAGCATTTAGTTACAGAATATTCGACATACAATACATGAAATAAAACAGTGAATAGGCAGCGTAAGCCAAATATACAAAATGTACAGAAGTGAGACAGCAAATATATGAAAACATATATATGTACATGTATATTTCTAACCTTTGAGTGCAACTTACTAGTGTTTTGCAGTTTTACAATGGTAAAATGGTTCGTGTGTGTGTGTGTGTGTGTGTGTGTGTGTGTGTGTGTGTGTGTGTGTGTGTGTGTGTGTGTGTGTGTGTGTGTGTGTGTGTGTGTGTGTGTGTGTGTGTGTGCTCGTTCTCAAGGTCAGTCAAGCTATTGCAAGTATTTCCCAGTTTGTTATCAGCTTGGTGTGTTTGTCTCTGGGAGAGTATGTGTGTGTATTGACTGCGTGTGGCCTGTTGTACGGTCGTCGCTGAAGTGAATGCACTTGCATTCGCTTATAGATGCACATGCATTCATAAGTAAGTCAGAAAACAAGAATGTGGAAGTATTACGCCCCTCAAACACTTGGTGTTGAGTGTTATGTATTTCTATGTAGCATTATCATGACTGAAGTACAGTAAGTGGCAAATCTCAGGTCATATTATTATTGCCATTTTTTCTTTCACTTCATTCAGTCAGCCAAACACGTTGTTCATGTTGGCCAAATCAATCAGTGACCTATGTGTCAAGTTTACGTATGAAACTTTTTGCAAAAACATGTGGTTGGGGTCACGAAATAAGCACGTGGTTGGGGTTCAGAAAAACAACTCCAGATAAACATTGTCACCTCCTGGATTTGAAACTCATCATCCCGCATGCCAATCTGCAACTACTGACACCGAGACGTCCGTCCTACCTCCATATATGGCCAGAACGTGTCCTTTGAACTTGCAGTCAAAACCTCTGTTGCAGGACCTTGGTCACATGTCCCACATGACATTTACTTGCATGTAACTTTCACGCTTACAAAGCTATGTAGGACACAAGTTACAGCCCATCGAGGCGTTTTAAAGGGTCCACCAGAACACTAATCAAAAGGAGTGATTTTAACTCATGGCACTATAATTACTTTTTGAAAAAATGAATTGATTTCATTTCATGAGAGAAGTTGATCATTTTTGAATAAGAGTCTATTGGAGGTTTTTTTGAAGCCGACTCCTCGTGTCCACTTGAAGTGACTTCTGCATTTCAGACCTGAAAGCAACGACAATTTTTATATACAATCTACAGCAGGACAACAATGTCAACTTACAAGGCTCTGATTGGTCCGTTTTTTTCTTTAACCAGGGGAAATAGCAGTCTGGTGATTCAGAGGTCTTTAACCAGGTTTAAGTTCAAGTTAACGTCAAATTCAAACAACCAAAATGGTTCCAACACTGACAGAAAAGGATGTCCTCATGTCCTCAATGCTCATTGTGATAAGCTAAATCAGAATAAAGGTTTTCATACAGATATAATACAAACGCCAGCGATAAATTTGGACAACATTCAGAACAGACTTTTTCAGTGATTAGCTATGAGGAAATGAGCATTAAATGCAAGTGGAACACAGGAGGAGTAAGTGTGACATTAGAGATAGGTGGCACTGAAAGAAAAAAAAAAGTAGGAGGCATTCAACCTGCAGCCAGAGAAAGAGACAAATGTGTGGAGTAGCATTTACTCAAGATAAAATGTCGACAGCCAGGACATGGGGCACTGCCTTTCTGTTTGTCTGCAAGGCACTTCATGCCGCACAGGTGTGGACTCATTCCCTGTCCGTCACCCGGTCTGAAGTGCATGTTGCTGGAGAGGGTTATAGCAAATGTGTGCAGTTGGTTATTCCAGCAAAACTTTTTAAGTATGCCAAAGAAGTCATTTTAAAATGCTAATTATTAGCATACCTTGGACTGATGGGAAGTAGCACTTCTGGGAACATTTCAAGGTATGTTTTATATTAGCAATCAGTGTTCGGAGGTTAACTTTTGAAATGCAATATGCTACACATTACAAGTTCCCCTTTTAAAAATGTCATAAATTATGTAACTTCGTTCCTTTATCAAAATAATGTAACGTATTGCATTTGATTACTTTTCTAAGAAATGTTTTAAATTTGGCAATAAAGCTGAAAAGTCCTAAATAATCAATTTAAACAAGGCAGTGTAAACCTCACAGCAGTACTTTACACTGATTAATGTCAAACGTTAAGTCCTTCAGTCCAACTTAAATTAAGATTGGATGGTTTTGATAATTAATAACAATGATAATATTAATTCAACAATACACATCCTCAGATCTTCAACAATACACTCATCAAGTTTGAAGCAGATGGGATGAATGATTTTTGAGATATGTGAGGGACAAACATACATACAAACAGAGATTCTTTGCATTACAGTATATTTTTTTCTCAGTAACTGTAACTGATTACAATTACATTTATTTTGTAATATGATTTTTTTTTTTTAACTCAATTACATGTAACCAGTTACTCCCCAACATTGTTAATGTTCTATCAAATAACATTGTGTAATGTGAAAAAGATAAGTCATAATACCAAAGGAAATGACAACCATACTCAGGCCCTTACTTCTATGGACATTTTCAGTGTCTTTAAGCTCATTGTTTTGGTCGGAGGCTTGCAAAGCACCAAACAGCAGACAAAGTGGTGACTAGTCCGTGAACAGTGAGCAGCTAAAGGGCCTTTAAGAGCTAAAGGCTGAGTGAATGTCAACTGGGCATAAACACATCAAAATGAATGTTTTTGTCGCTCCACGTTTGCGAGTTTGTGTTGCTGCCCACCAGGAGGCCAAAACATGTTTTTAAATTATTTGCTACAACAGAGTAGTTAGTATACATAAGATAAAATCTTGCTTTCAAGCATGACAGCCATTAATGGAAAGTTCAGCTCCTGAAAAATGAACTAATGTTTTCAGGGTTTTGGAGAAACAGCAACATCCTGTTTATGATTCAAAACAACAAGTTTTATGGGAAATGCGGTCAGGATTTGCAAAGTACTGACAATACAATAAAAGAGACACAACAGTTAGGTTTTTCATGTGTTTTGGTGACTATACCTGGTAATTATTTGAATGCATAAAAACTATTACAATATGTCCGGTTGTATCTTGTCTCCCTGTGATTCTGGTGAAGAAATAAAGTGCAATAAACAGGATGTTTATGGTTTACATAATAAGTCCTGTTGAGCCTGATGAACTGTGGACTAATGGACTCTGATTTGAAGTCCATCCAACACGGCTCTAATGTTTCCTATAGGTGACAAGTCATCGCTATCAGTTCACACCCCCACTGAATATACACTGTTGGCTAGATCACTACGTCGATGAAGCTGTGAAACTTTGTTAAATGTGTGATTCTTAGTGCAGTTTTTGAATTCGATCATATTTTGCATTTATTAGTGGAAGAATGTGTGATTTCTAATAAAAGCTCCAAAGTCTTAAAGCTCTTCTCAACATCTAGCATATCTCACCCTTTTCATTCACGTAATTTAGAGGTAAATAAATGTTACAAAGGCGCTGTCAGGTGAGTACTGACGTGCTCGTATGTACATAGACAAATCAATAATCCTGCCCTCCAGCACACACTCAAACATACATTATCGCCACTCCCTCCGTCTTTAACTGATCTCCTGTGGCCTCGTGAGTTTGTGCCGTGTATCCTACGAGAGAGCAAAGGTAACCTGCGTGGATCGATCCCACTATGGATGAGTAGTTCTGGATACCCAAACACTGAGCATAGAAATCAGCACAAATACATGCAGATGGCAACATTAGCACCAAAACACAAACCCATATGTAAACATAAGCCCTAAAAAGCACCCTTGGGTGTCTCCATCTCTCTCCAGTTAATACATACATGCACGTACAAGCGATCTCCTCCCACTGCCAGCGCTGCATGTTTGCCAGCAGCCTGGGCGACAGCTGGCCAAGAGGCTCCGTGTTGTGCGATTGAACCGAAGGTAAATGATCTGTGTAAATTGGCCTTTTATGGGACTGTGGGGGAAGATGTTTCACACCCTATTTAACTCTTCATTATTGTTTGGACAAAAAAGGCTCAATCTGCTGGAGATTAAGTAGAGTAATGACGAGTAACTGTAATTTGTTCGACTACAAGGTACCGCAGCACTCAACACGGAGAGAGGACACTGAACAGGCAGGCCGATGTGGAATTACACAGTTCACATTAAATATTTCTCAATGCACAAGGGACATTTCAGCAACTTTTCACTGTAAAGATGTAAAAGGCTACCCAGTCAAGTTTAATGCAATTTAGTTTTACCCTAAAAGGTTCAAGTTAAGTTCACCTATGAAGGCCAAAATCACAAATTTGTAGGAGCAGGCTTTTCAGTCAGTTCAACACATGAAGCCCTTTATTGCGGGACCCTTAATTCAGTCAAAGGAAACTAAAATTTCACAAAATTGCAATTTATCATGAAAAACACCGCAGGAAAAAAGACAGGCACACAATATATGTTGTACTCAAAGAGAACACAACTCAAGGATACCATTAAAGGAGAGGAGCCATGACATGTGAGGCATCCAGTGAAAAACTGTCTATCCTATCTCCAACTCCCCTACAGACCAAAGATAAGCGCTGTAAGTGAAAATAGACTCATCTGTTGTTTTATTTGGTTATTACTTGTTTTATTATGATGGTTATTATGATTTCATGATTGCGTTGAATGTCTGTTCTTTGTGCTATATGACTTTAGATCCCAATGTTTACTTCTTTTAAGAGAAAGAAAATGCCAAGTTAGTAGATGCGTTGATGTCATGATAGAGCGATAGATAGAGAGTGAAGTAATGTTTCCCTATTTTACTTCACTCATTCATCCGTTTGTCAGTGATGACATTTGATTTGATCTTTATTATATTACGTTTTTTGATGTTTCCGTTCATGTATAGAAAAAATCATGTATTCATCCATTTGTCCAACTGTTCTTCTTCAACTGCAACACATACATCCTTGAATCGGCTGCTGGATGTGTTTAAACGTGCTCACCACCTCAGATGTTCAGTCAGCCAACACCACCACCTTCACTGTTCTTTATTTTTTAATAGAAAAGCATGAGAAGTTTTGTCCAGTCCCGGACGTGAGAGTAAATTCTGCCCTCCTGACTGTCCCTGGGCCTGAACCCAGCAGTAGCAGGGTTAGGGTTAGCCAGATAGAGCCTGACAGGCTGAAATGAAACATACAGATAGGGAAGTGGCAGACAGGCAGACAGGAGCCAGTCTCTCTTGGGTGCTGGAGATTAGGCTGACTCCTACTTCACATTCCCCAGCGAGGACAGAACAGGGGTGTGGGCCCTCTGAATGGAGTCTTCCCCCTCCGTCCGCTCCCTGCGAACGCCGGTAGCTTTCCGGTGGAAGTCTGAGGTTGTGTTTCCAGAGGAGAGGAGAAAGTTCACATTTTTGGGAGGATCTGACCGCAGCACGGACGTCAAGAGGAGAGGCTGCTCTCCCGCCCACCCTGCACGGCTCCGAGGGGCAACAGCAGCAGCTGGAGGTCTGGCAAATGCTCATGACAGAAAATGATGATTCATTGGAAAAGAGGAAATCCATCACACAATTACAGAACAATTCAGCTCCTGCATGACTTATCAGCTGTTTGACATGAACATGCTAAAAAGGGGGGCCTTCATCTCATGGCAGCAAGCGCATATTCTGCATTATTAAAACTGTGAGAAAAATATGCGTTTTCGTAGCACTGGTTTTAAAATATTGACTGAATGAGGAATTCACACAGTCACAGTGTTTTAAAGGGCTCCGGACAAAGTGACCTTTAAACACCTTTCGATTCTGATAACTTGTGTATGTGCCTACATTTCAGTAACGCAAAATATTTGAATGACAGTTTAATAATTAATTCAAAGTCATTTGTGTGAGGCTATCAGCTATTGTCCCATCTTATAGCCATGTTTCCAGCTTTCCTTTTTCCTGGTGTCTGTCTGTTTGTTTCGTGCTGTCTGAGCTCCTCCTCCTGCAGATTCCACATTCACTCCACCTGCCATTGATGACCTGCAACACACCTGGATGCTATCTGCTCAGCAGCCCTCCTCTACTTAAATACTCCGGTCCTGCAGTTGCTCAGCAACAAACTGAAGCCAGACTTCAGCTCAGCCCAAAAAAACAAAAAACCACAACACACTAATGTTGCCTCCTTCTGGACTGCAAATTTGTCAATGACTCGCTGGTTGAAGTCAGTCATCTCAGTCACAACTTCTTTTCCATTGACAGCACGGCCAGTGTGTCTCAATCTGTGTAGACGAGGAGGCGGGGCTCTGTGTGTAGCTGGCTCCGATATGTGCACACAGCTAGTGTCTGTTAGAAGCCTTCAGATAATGATACATTTACTCAGACGATACTCGCACTTGTCAAAAGTACGTTATCTTACCGGATAATCGTTTCAGCCGAGTACTCGAGCGCATCTCTGCGCTCCGTGGAAAATCTCAAACAACCAACAGAAGAGCAGCCTCACATCACGTGGTTGACAAACGTTGAAGGACTTGCATTCACTCTCATTTGGCCGGAACCAGGAAGTAGATGTATTTAAACAGAAATTACAATAGAATTTGTAAACAGTTTTTATTGAATACTTACAGGCGCTGACAGACTACCAGCTGCAGTTTACCAGCAAACTATTATTATATCGTTAATTGTTAAAGTGGTATTTTTTTTCTTTTGATGTTGATGATGTCTTGAAAATTTGCTACTGATTTCCAGACTGTAATCACAGCGAAGACTGAAGCTGTGTGTGTGTGTGTGTGTGTGTGTGTGTGTGTGTGTGTGTGTGTGTGTGTGTGTGTGTGTGTGTGTGTGTGTGTGTGTGTGTGTGTGTGTGTGTGTGTGTGTGTCCGTTATTGTTTGTTCTTGGCTGATTAGAGTTGGATTCTAAGTTATTCCGCCGAGTACAACTGACTTGGTCCTCCTGCGTCCACTCGGTCCGATCCTCTCTCCGGACCTGCTCCTCGCCTTCCAGCACCTCATCCTGCTCAGCGCCATCAGCCATCTTCCTGCCACAGCTACCGAACCCTCAACTTTATGAACTCTCCATCACATCCAATAATAGATTTGATCAGGTTGTTTCTTTTTTAATAACGTTGATAAACAACACTAGAGTCTCCTCGAACAAATTGAGATGAAATATCTCTTGTATTTCTTCGTATTTCCTCGCACAATGGCAGCTGTGGCTCAGATGGTAGAGCGGGTTGAAAGGTTGGCGGTTCATCCTGTCCACATGCCGAAGTGTCCTTGGTCCAGACACTGAACCCGATGTTGCTCCCGATGGAGTATCATTGGTGTGTGAATGTATTCCTGATGGTGAGCACTTTGCATGGCAGCTCAGCTCCATTAGTGAGTGAATGTGTGAATGGGAAACGGTATAAAGCACTTTGAACCCCTGTCCTCCAGCCCACATGCTGAAGTGTCCTTAGGCAAGACACTGAACCCCAAGTTGATCTTGATGGCCACTTCATCACCGTTGGTGTGTATGTGTGTGTGTGAATGGGTGAATATAGCTTCAAATTTGTATAAATGTAGACCAATTACATACAGTATGCATGTGGAGGTCCCTGTGGCCAGACAGCACATCTTGTCTCCAGACACACACACACACACACACACACACACACGCACACGCGCACACGGGCACACGCGCACATGGGCACACGCGCACACACACACACACACACACACACACACACACACACACACACACACACACACTGAGCAGCCTGATTGTAACCATATATCGCAATCTGCTGTCTCCTCAGACCAGATACACAACCTCCAAACATCACTCACATCCCGCTACAGAAGACAAACAGGGTTTGAACGTACTCCCTGAGAATGGGAACACAGTCATCTGCCATCGAGCTGAGAGGAGAAATAAAGCCTCAGTCTGCTTCACGGTGAGGTGAAATCAGCTGGTTTGATAGCTGCTATCTGAGCTTCACTCGTCTTCTACACCATCAGCGGTCCTATCAGAGCCATTTCAACATGTCTCTGCTAACTGCTCATTATGTTTTTTTTTGTTTTTTTTGGAGTTGATAATGCTTTCATCGTGATGAATGAAGACTGGATAGATCTTATCTGCAGTGATCACAGCGTCAATTTGCACCACTGACAAGGAATTAGAGAAAAAGCTCTAAAACAAGACAGACAGCTCGCACACAAACACACAATTTTAGCCTGCTGTCTCATAGACAATAAATTCCTCTCGGAAATTCCTCACTTATCTTGCAGCCATGTGTATGTAAAATGAAGATAGAGGCTGAAATTCCAGTCCAGTCCAAAGAATGCAGCCGTAAAGGACGGTGGCTTCACATTAGAGGGTGATCAGAGTTAAAAGGTATTTCTATCCACACACAGCGCCTCCCTGGTGGATAGACCAATCAGTCGGACAGCAGAAACACCACCAAAAACTGACATAAACAGCAGATACACGGCCTGCAGAGGGAATGTGGTGCATTTGTGGGTCCAAGTTTTTATTGACATAACCACAGATTGACCGGGGGGAGCGGAGTGGAGCTGTGGTGGAGCTGTGGTGGAGCGGCCCTCAACACTCACCTCATTCATAAGGCCGCTATCTGACTCCTGTACTGAGAGATGATAATTACTCCGTGTGCTAAACCATCTCCACTACTTTTTTGTCAACGATTACAGATTGAGTTTGTGACATGTGGTGCTCACAGAGTTTATGATTGAGGAAATGAATGTACAGAAATCAATATCATTAATGAGGGTGAGGTCATATGAAGGAGAACACAATGCTCATTTGATTATTTTTGGTTCCATTCTTTAACTTTTTTTCTTTTTTTGGTCATTAGTTTTAATTCATATTAGCTGCACAGCAAAAAGTCAACAAATCTGACAGTAGAATAAATAAAAATGACTTATATTTTCTTTAAATTAGCAAAAAACTCAATTCATGTAAGAAAAAACAGCAAAAAAACAGCCTTATACATTTTCCATGTTATGATTTCATAATATTTTAATTATAGAGATAATATGTTAAGACACTGGAGTTCCATTGATTTGAGATCTAAAATCTAAATCTAAATGAACCTTTTCAGAGCATGTGTGTGAATCAAGAACACGCACAGCATCTCCAGCATCCGTCCCTCCCCACTCTCACTGTACAACAGTGTCCTGAGAGAATATGTGTGACGGTGCAACCGCTATGGCTGATCTTTGCTCTGTTAAAACATGCATGAATGATCTCTTATTGTTTGTTGTAGGTGGACTCCTCCTCCTTCCTGTGTTTTCTGACCAACTTCTCCAACCAGAGCCTCAGCTGTCATGTCCAAACTTGGAGAAAGGTTTATATGTTTTGTCTAAAAAAATATCATCATATTTGTGGTAACCAATATATATGTAAAGCTTTTGTTTAATGTGTTTGTGTAGATGTGCTTATACTTGTTCTGTTCACCCAATCATGTTTACCACACTTTTTAATTCTATTTATTAAAGGTAACAAAATAATGTACATGACAAATGTAAAATAAATGTCCACATTATGCTTATAAAAAATATGGATAATAAAATAATTGAAATAAAGATCATGCAAGATCAAATGAGTTATTAATCCGTTTTTCCCACGTCTGTCTAATGACAGACATGCATGTACAGCAATTAAGATATGTATCACTGCACATTCACAAGTTTTGAACAATGACTGTAAAAAACAAATTGTGCGCCACTAATCAAAATCAGCAATTAGAATGTTTTACAAAGTGCAAACAAAGAGCCAAAATCCCAAATATGTGAACAATTATACAGAAGTATGCCGAAATAGAATATGACAACATCAAATATCTTTGCGATATAGATGCAACTCCAATCTCGTTTTTGGTTCATGCTGAGGAAAAGTGAGCCTGGGAGCCGGTTGATAAGGGGAAGGAAACTCGGTTTATCTGGGACCAAGCTGTGAGGGGCTTTAAAGTAAATGTGATGAGTCGAACATTAAAATGTCATTTCAAACTGACTGGTAACCAGTGTGAGGACTTAAAACATGAATATAATATGATCTCTCTTCTCATTGGGTATTAAAATAACATTCTTACTAAGAGTGGAATACAACCCTGTTTCCCAAAAAGTTGGGATGCTGTGTAAAATGTAAATAAAAACATAATGCAGTAAATTGCAAATCACATGAACCCATACTTGATTGCAAATAGACCAAAGGCAACATATCAAATGTTGAAATCGAGAAATGTTATTGTTTAATGAAAGATATATGCTTATTTTGAATTTGATGGCAGCAACACGTCGTCAAAAAGTTGGGACAGGTTCAACAAATGACTGGAAAAGTTGTGGAGAGGTTCAGTGTCGCAAAATAGAGCAACAATCTAAAAATAAAGTTCCTCGATGTAAAAATGTAAAGACTCTACAGTACATAGTAACACTATGACAGCACCACATGTTGTTATGTCAGCCAAAGATATTGTAGAGTACTGAAATGTACCTCAGTCACCCAAATAAAAACCCTATCCGCACAAAGTCACTCTTTATGTAAACGTTCTAAGTGTTGCTGTTGGTTGAATGCTTGAGTTTAAACTTCATCTAATTCATACGTGACTGCTCGAATCTTGTGCAAACATTTCTGCTCCAACAGATTTGACAAAAGTATTAAATGGCACAACATTTAGGAAACCATCTGCTTTTCTGAAAAACAAAATATGTTCCCAAAGACATGGACCTGAATCACAAATCCTGATTTTACAGGGGACTTTATGCTGAAAGCCGTGACTCTACCTATCCATCTATAATATGTAAATCAATGTATCGTCAAAATCTTAATTACATTATTTCACTTCCCTTGATATCAATTCAATGTGGAATTTGATAAGAAATTAGCTTAATGTGATAATAAATTAAATAAATGTGTTAATAGAGTCAAATGAGATCATTAATTGGATAAATGTGTTGCTAAATTAGCAGAAAGTGATGATAAATGAGCTCAGTGTGCCAATAATCGATCTGATGATAAATTAACTAAAGGTTAAAATAGATAAGCTAAATGTGATAACTGAGCTTAAAACTGATGGTTAATGAACTAAATGTGACAATAAATGAAGTCAATTTGTAAAACAAGTTAAATGTGATGATTCATGAGGTAAATTTGGCAAATTGGGCTGAAGGTGATAATAAATGAGTTAAATGTGATAATACATGTAATTTTAGGCCATTTGATGTAAATGTGATAATAAATGAGCCACAGGTGATGAGCTAAAATTGAGCTAAATGTGGTTGTGAACAATCAACAGTTGATAATAAATGTTCTAATAAACGAACTAAATAACAATATTGCACTTTATTCACTGAAACAGCTGCAGGCAGTCACTCTGAAGGCCCCTGAAGATTTCACCAACCCACACCTTTGTTTTTCTTTCCATGATAGGCTACAATATCCAAAGAAAAAGAGCTGTTGAAAGTTTTACATTCACTTGTATGGACGGCTTATTTGTGCAAAATCAAATAAAAAGTAGAAAATCAAATAAAAGTACATTTCTGTGATTTCTTTTTTTTTTAAACTTAAAGACATGTTTGTCTCCTCCTGCCTGTGTCGTATATTAATATTAAGGCTTTTATTATGGGAGGAGCTATATAAAGGTTTTCTGCTGTATAGTAGTAAAAATGCTACAGGCTACAATTTATGAGTAAATGTCTTCGCAACCCTACAGAGGCTCGCTGGTGAGAAGGCCTTTCACAAATCACCATCAAGTGTTCGGCCATCAGAAGAAGGGCAGCAGACAGACAGACTGACAGACAGACAGACAGACAGACAGACAGACAGAGACAGACAGACAGACAGACAGACAGACAGACAGACAGACAGACCCTCCTCCTCCTCGGCGGAGATGAAAACGAACGGGAGGATGAATTAATGGACCCCAACAGGAGTGTCAGTCCTTAACGTTATTAGATGGTTGAAAGGCTGGAGGCTCCTCTCAAAACCGTTTTAAATAAGAGACAAAGCAAAGGGAAGTCGGCCTGTCCTCGGAAATATTTACTGTAATTTACAGCATGCTAAACGGGTGATCATTTAGAGACTGTTTTTGTTAGCCTGTGTCACTTTATGGAGTGATTTAAAAAAACAAAAAAACATCGAAAATAATCTCCGTCAGACTCATAAATTTATGTCATTGATTTGTTGTTGTTGTTGTTGTTGTTGTTCGTGATTGCTTTATCGCTTATTAGATAAATAAATTAAATTAAATTAAATTTGACAAAAGTTCAGAGTAAACTTGTAATTAATTATTATTGAGTGTATCTTTCACTTTTGACGTGCATAACGTGATATGTATTTACTCTTTTTTTAAGTTTGACTGTGGCCTATATTTTCTATAAATTACAATTCCACACATGGAAGTCCAAATTCTCCTTTCTGTTTTCATGTAAATATGCAAAATTCTGGAATCAAATTAAAAAGAAGAACCCGACAAATTTACTTCATTAAAATGTCAGATTTTCAGCACAAAATTGTTTATAATTATCATTATAGTCTTACATTTTTCTGACATATGTATGTGGCATACATGCTAATCTATTGTTGAGTTAGATTTTATTTCGTTTATTGTCCCTTCATATTTATATGGTGCTATTATTTCCACTGACTCCTATGAGCACATTGAATTATTGTTCTGGTGAGTTATTGGTCGTGTTTCTTATCGGACTAACTTTTAAAGAGAATTCATTCACATTTATCTCCCCATAAAACTTTCTCTTTTCACTGCATTTTACTGCAGTGTTTTATCTGCAACTCTGATTGAATTGAAACCAAATAAATACAAAACCGTGTGTATTCTTTTATGGAGGAAATGAATTGGGTCCAGATAGATTTTCTGGTTAGATTTTGGAAAATATTTGATAATACAGTCACACCTGATCATTAGGGTGAAATCAGTCACTTTTACTTTTTGTAAATGATTTATTCGACCGTCAAATTGTGAGATTACACCACTAAAATCCACTTTAATAAATAATGTATGCAGCCCAAAAGCAACCCCATACAGTGAACGAGAGAATTACATGCATACAACTTATAAAAAGCCAGTATAAAAATAAGCCTCCAGTTTGGTGGGTTTATCCTGTTTCATTTTTTTTTTTTGTATGAAACATGAAAAGGGTTGAATGCAGGTGTTTATAAAGCTAGCACCCTCTAATCCTATACTTTCGGTCCCCTCCTCCCCTCTCCTGCACCCAGGAGTCATTGCTCCTCACCGACCTCCCACCCTCCTCCTCTCTCCCCACCTAAAGGCCTACCTCGGAGCAGCGGGCTGCGTCACGTGTTTTTCTCCCGTACAAATTTTCCAGTAGGGTAGCGACTAGGAGCACACTCGTATCAGCAATTATCAGCGACAGTAACTATCTCCAGATACACCGAGAGGGAGAGACGCGTTGCAGTGGTCCAGGACAATCCAAAAAAAACAACAACAATAACTTTTGTTGCATTTTGACAATAGCTACTTCCAACTATTGCGCGCCACTTTTACGCACGAACAGAGATATTTGGAGAGGCTCCGCGGTGCTCCATCGCCCGTCTCCGTCTGCTCGCAGTGACTAAGTTTGCCCACTGCTGAGGGACCGGACTGCTTTATCACCGGACCGTCCTTATCTGGTGAGATAATACACTGAGAGCCCTTGGAAAGAAACGGTGTTCCTCCTGAATGTAGCGGAGAGCTTTTATCAACGTTTTATGCTATTTGAGTTACTATTGATAGAGAATATATTCACTGTAGATATGGACCGGAGCTCACTATCTGTTGTGTTGTTTGATGTGGTTTCCGTTATGGTCATGATATGATGAGGCAGCGCGGAGCTGCAGGATATGTGGGGCTGCTGATAGTCGCCTCTATCTGCGCGCACAGATATCAGCGATCGTTAATGTAATTTTAATCCATCTCATGTCAGTCAGAGTGATACAACTGAAATACGACTGATGATAGTGATGGTCAACTTTTGCTTGATCTTTTGCCATGCGTCACAATTAGAAATTACACGATTATTCTTTGGTTATAGCACAATAAAGTTAGCAAACAAAATTGCTTAAAATGTGAAACTTTGGTTGTCCTTGAAACTTTACCAGTGTTTTTCCCCTCACGTTTCTCTATATTATTTCTCTGGCAGGGCAGGAACAGAAAAGTTCCTCTGCAGAAGGTTTAAAAGGTTTGAAGTCTTTCCGTGAGGACGCAGGACTGAAACCAGACCAGAAGTCATCCCTGACTTTTCCAGATTCCAGACAGGACTTAAAAAATTGTGAAAATGTATCAAAGCTTGGCCTTGTCCTCCAACCAGTCCCCTTACGCGCACGACACCGGGAATTACATCCACCCCTCGGCCAGCTCTCCCGTCTACGTCCCTACCACCAGAGTCCCGGCCATGCTGCCCACCCTGCCCTACCTGCAGACCTGCGATTCGCCCCATCAGTCCCACGGTCTCGGTGGACACCACGGCTGGTCCCAGACCGGGGCGGACCAGCAGCCCTTCACGTCCAGCAGCCCCCATCCTACGCACGGATTCTCCTACTCGCACAGCCCGCCCGTCAGCACCAACACCGGGCGGGATGCCACCTACCAGAGCCCGCTGGTTCTCGGAAACGGCGCCCGGGCGGATCAGTACGGAGGCGCACTGGTCCGGTCCGTTGGAGGCTCCTATTCTAACCCCTACGCGTACATGAGCCCAGAGATGGCGACGTCCTCGTGGACGCCTGGACCCTTCGAGAGCGGGGTGATCAGTCTGCAAAGCCGGCAGGGAGGTCTGTCAGGCAGGAGGTCCAGTCTGGGTAAGCAGTGGGCCAAAACCTAAGGCGGATTTAGTGTTTTAAATTCTGCCCTGAAATTAACAGTCAGAAAGAAGCACACATCAATAGATCAAATGCAGGAGCAAAAGGAAAATTGTTAAACACATGAAAGTGCTGCTTTTATTGTTAAATCTATATTAAAATAGAATTATAAGGATTTATTTAATTATTCAAATGATGTCCAACGATTTAAAAAGTGAAAAATCACAATTACAGTCTGATTGACCTATGTCATCACCTATGGAACTTTGCCAACAAAACCTGTAAATCATACACTGATAACGATTTTCCACGTGTCCATATTTTCACTTTGAGTTATGGCCTTTTATTTGTTCACCCTAAAAGCAGCAAATTCGCATTAATAGATCTGTTAGAATGTAATTTAAGTTTTCTCAAAATTGTTGTTATTATTATAGAATAACTGCAAACAAATCTTTGGATATATTCTGATAATATCTTCCACATGAGAGTTGCTGGTTCTTTAAGATTTCGCTTCTCAGTCCAGGTTATATGACGCTGCGGTTGTTATTTATTACAGGAGTTGAGAGAGAGGCCTGGAACAGTAATGCTCGTTTCACGGAGATTCAATCAAGAGTCCCCGAAACAATCCCCTATTAGATTCAGACAATACACATTCCTCAGAAGAGAGGCTCGCTAAAAAAACATCAATTAAAATGTTAATTTAATCCTTCACATTGATGACGAGGACAAAAAGCACGTGAAAGGATTCACTCGACAATCAGAGCAGTTATCTCCTTGATCAGACACTCAGGGCCTGAAACGTCTCTACCTGCAGCCGTCAGCGTTTATTAACAATGTGTGTGTGTGTGTGTGTGTGTGTGTGTGTGTGTGTGTGTGTGTGTGTGTGTGTGTGTGTGTGTGTGTGTGTGTGTGTGTGTGTGTGTGTGTGTGTGTGTGTGTGTGTGTGTGTGTGTGGCTAAGGGTAGGGGGTTGATGGTTTGGTCTTTAAGCTATTTGGCACCTCCTGAAATCTTAACAACACATAAATCGTTTGTTAATTTCATGAATATAATAATCAAACAATACATGTTCATATTTGGATCAAATAGTATTTTTTTAGATAAGTTATAAATATCTCTTAACTTCTTGGGGGCCCCTGGGCAAAACAATGCCCCTATTTTTTGGCCTCTTAGTGCTCCAAAAAATATTTTCTAGGTGAGTGAAACGACTTCAGGCATTTGGATTTGAGATCAAAACCCTACAAAAAAATGGAGAGGCTGTCTTTATCTTTTATTCCATGCTGTCGCAGATAGTGACTAAATACATACAAATACTATGTAGATAATACTGTCCATAAAGTATGCGGAAACTAGTTTGAAATTTCACCTTGCTTCATAATCTTTGGGTATTTATGTAAAATGCAGGCTGTACTCTGTTTGCAGCCTGTTAGCATGAAATAAAAGTTAAATCCAGTCATGTGTTATGATTGTGTTTTGATCTCAAATTCAACTTAGTAAAATCAAATAGAGATCAATTTCACTCATTATTTCCCTGATCAGCACTCTGGAGCTGAAATGATTCAAATATATGTTGATTGATAATTAGTTAAGTCTTTGGCACTTTTGAATATTTGTTATAGTTTCACAGTTTTCTAAACTCCAGTTTAGTGTTTTTTTGTTTGCTTTGGGGTTTCAGAAGTTCACCTCAGGACTTCAGGGGAAAATGATGTTCACAGTTCACTATTTTCTGACATTTTAAACACCAAATAACCAATCACTTAAAATCTGTAAGAGACATGGATTGATAATGAAAATAATGGATGTTTGCAGCCTTTATGATAGAATAAAACAACATCATCGGAGGCTTTCAGAGTGTTACACTGAAATTGCAGAAAAAAGAAAGCGCTAAAAAAAAAAAAAAAAACTTTACAGTAAATTAGATAAAAAATAATGAATATAATATTTCAGGGTGGAGGGCCCATCATTGGCTGATTGATGTATTTTAGTGGCGCAAATTTCCTGTTATCAAATATGGAAGACGTAAATGATTGGTTGGTAACCGGTTTTAATGATATGTGTTTTTTCCTACAAGCCGTCCTATGTCATTTTCTATGTGGTTTTATATTCAGTTTTATAACAGGACAAACATGAATCCGCTGGTTGTGTTATTCCGAAGCGCATGCGCGTTTTTCCCCTTTTGCGCAGCCTTTATTTTGTGCTGAAGTCCACTCCGAGAAAAAAATGAAACACAATCACAAGTTCAGAGGAGGACTGGAGGACACCTCTGCCCTCTCTGGTGGGCTCTGCCTCGGGTCTCTAGCCTTCTGTCCGTCTTCCACTCTCAGTTGAGGGATTAGGAATTTGGGCAATTAATGCCAGGAGTCCGTCGCGCGTCAGAGCCGTGATGGATGGAGGGGGTCCCCTGGATCATTCGGCCTGATAACGCACACCACCCGCCCCGAACAGACTCCTCCATCAGTCCGTCTCCCCACTGATCTCTCTTCATCACAGGGGACGGAGGAGGTTAAATTCCTCCGCTGGCCATTCATCACGCACTGGCCCGTGACCAGAACCCCGCCATCCACGCCCACGTGCGTTTTAAAAGTTTAGAGAGAGCGCTCATAAACAGGAATGTTGTTTATGTCACATTCTGACTTTATGCATCCAAATGGAGAAAATGCAACACTAGAAAGGGATGGGTTTTTATTTTATCATTATTAAGATTTACTATATATATTTTTTAGAAATATCAAATGAATATTATAAACATTACTTAAACATTTAAAAAAATAAAAGTTTGATGATTCACAGATTGCACAAACTGCAGTGGGAGGGCAGATGTAACACTTCATCATGAAGAGCTGAAATAAGATAACTAAATTAATAAATTTGTAAATGATCCTGTGGTGTCATGGTGATACGCTGAAATAATGACTTCGGATCTCGTGGGTGATGAAGTGAATCAAAACGTTCCCTTTGCGTTTTTTATTTATTCTTTTCTCCGGTGTTCAGACTTGATGGACGACATGTGCATGGAGGGCAGGGAGTGCGTCAACTGCGGCTCTGTGTCCACGCCGCTGTGGCGCAGGGACGGAACCGGACATTACCTGTGCAACGCCTGTGGCCTCTACCACAGGATGAACGGCATCAACAGGCCGCTCATCAAACCGCAGAAACGACTGGTAAGAAACACAGGAGGACAGACAGTAAGAAACACAGGAGGACAGACAGTATGGAACAGAGGAGAAGGACAGACAGTAAGAAACACAGGAGGACAGACAGTAAGAAACACAGGAGGACAGACAGTATGGAACAGAGGAGAAGGACAGACAGTAAGAAACACAGGAGGACAGACAGTAAAAAACACAGGAGGGGGACAGACAGTAAGAAACACAAGAGGACACAGTAAGAAACACAGGAGGACACAGTAAGAAACACAGGAGGACAGACAGTAAGAAACACAAGAGGACACAGTAAGAAACACAAGAGGACACAGTAAGAAACACAGGAGGACACAGTAAGAAACACAAGAGGACACACAGTAAGAAACACAGGAGGACACAGTAAGAAACACAGGAGGACAGAGTAAGAAACAGGACCACCAGCGACTGACAGCCTTTAAAAATGTAATTTAGGTAGCTGCAGTACTGAAGTATGATTGTATTTCTATTGAATATTTACATTATTAGAACATTTCTATTTCCTTCTGAATTATAGCAGTGTAGAAATTTAATGTATTTAGTTATGCAATTTAATTGAGTTTATTTATCTGTCATTCTTACAGGCTAATTCAAACTAGTCCAACCAGCTCCAACATTAAAATTCAATTAAAAATAACCCAAAAGTAACACATTGTAATTCTCCAGATGAGACACTCCACATTATTTAAACACGTTGTGTCTTCATCATTTTTAACACCTGGAATGCTTTAACTTGTATCTTGAAACTGTTCATGCTATTTTAACTTCGTAAAGGACGGAAATGTTCCCACCGATGCAGAGATGACTAGTGAAGCAACTTCAAGAGTATTATTGAATAAAAATGAATACAATTTCAGGGGCAAAAATATATGAAAGGGTGCACGATAGCAAATAGTTTCCAAGTGAAAAATAATCAGTTCATCAGAAAATAAGGTGGTGTTTTATAGGCAAAAGTTAAGGGTGACAAACACCAAGAAATATGAACATTAATTTGCATTTGAATTTAGCTTTATGAAGAGAAAAGTTACATTTTGACAGTGCAGGCAAGCATTTGAGTACATTTACTGAAGTAGTCATATAATGTCAGTGTGAGTTTGAGTTCTTCCCGTCAGTGTTTTTATTTCCTCTCCACGACACTCCAGACAGAAATTATCTTTAACTAATCATCCTTTAATGCACCAGTTATTGTCTTGATTAATTCATTCATTGCTTTTTTCCACATGTTAGTTTAAGTTCCAACAGTGCTGTATCATCTTTTAATGTCTTTTTTTAATGGAGCAAAAGTCCAAAACCTCCAAAATATGCAATTTATTATCACATGCAACAAATAAAGTCATGAAGTTCTCACGAACAAAATGATTAAAACAAATATTTGATGCAGATACATTTTCTGTCAACCAACTAATCAATTAATTGACTAATTGTTGCAGCTCTGATAGAAACGTGATGCAGAAAATCCTCCCATTTGGGGTTGTTGGGGCCAAAAAATGCAGCCTTTGGTTAATTTTTCCTTTCATTAAATAAACAAATGTGAGAACTGCAGCATATTTGTGGAATTCAGTCGTAGTTAATGACAAGTGCTTTTTCTAAAGTGACAAGTCAAACTGTCGTCACTGCAATTTCCATAACATGAAGTAGTTCAAATTTGCTTCACTTTTAAAGCATTTAATACATTAAGAACATTTTCTATCACGTAAAATCTGGAGTTTAAAACTGTACGCTGAGTTCAGAGAGGATACTGGTGAGAGAGTGTTCAGAGAAAGGGGAACAGCTCCGTGTCGGCGGAGGAGGGCGGGTGTCAAGGCTTCACGGCTGTATCTTTCCCAGGAACTTACCTCTCCAGAGCAGCTGTGGTTGAGAGTTGCCCAACAATCTGCTGTTTTCTCTGTCTTTATTTGTCCTGCTCTGACCTTGCCCTTGGTGCGGAACGTTTTTAGACAAGGCTCTCCGCAGCAACGTGACTTTCTGCTGCTGCACCGAACCAGCTGATATTCACAGTAGAGTCATTCATGTTGTCATTGCAGCTCGTACAACTCATGAATTATTAGTTGGGTTTTTTGTGTGTGTTCACGGGGCAGGAGGTATTCATCATTGTTGCTCCAAACATCCTGCGATTCATTGTGAATGTTAAGGGAAACGTTTCACTCGACTTTCTCAAACTTCACTTCAAGAATACAAAAATGTGTTGTCAGGCTTGAGATTTGTCATTTGGATTTCAGCCAATTCATAATTTCCCATTCAAATGCCCCCCCGCAGCAGACCACGTCTCGCCGGGCCGGCCTGTGCTGCACCAACTGCCACACCAGCACCACCACACTGTGGAGACGCAACGCCGAGGGAGAACCCGTCTGCAACGCCTGCGGCCTCTACATGAAGCTCCACGGGGTGAGTCACACCAACACGTTCCCAAACAGCCCCCCCCCCAGCAGCTCCTCAGTGTTTACACACAGTGAAGCCTCTCCAAGGGCATTGTGGTGACTGTTATCGGAGCGGCGGTGTGGGAGGAGAGCCCGTGTGGGTTGTCATGACACCGTGGACTGGGAGGTACGCTCAGCCAATGTGTGTTCCCGTCCTCCCTCCAGGTGCCCAGACCTCTGGCCATGAAGAAAGAGAGCATTCAGACCAGGAAGCGAAAACCTAAGATGCCCAAGAATAAAACACCCACAGGTAGGGGAGACACACAGTAAAAGTGTGAGTGGAGGAAAATCATCTGATTTGTACTGATTAATAACCAATCAGAAGACACATCAGAATAAAATATTTCATTTAAAAAAAGTGAAAAGTGTGCTCAGAAATCTGAATTGCTGAAGCATGAATCTTTTTGAAAGGTGTATTAATTTCTGATAACTCATTTGATTATGCTGTTAACTCTTCAGGCTCCATCACCTCTGACACCAGCTCGCCGACCTCTCTGTCCATCTCTGAACACGCCTCCACCATTAAGAGTGAACCCAACATGGCTCCGTCACCCTACGCTGGACAAACCGTCACTTCTGCCACTCAGGTGAAACTGCTTCCTGTACAGTTTCTTCGTAGGATGGAATAAAGCAGATAAACAGAAAATAGGTACTAAAGCGTTTCAGTATTTTAACAATTGTTGTGCACATGGTTTATTCACATCGGTAAGTGGCAGTGAAATTTATAGAAGCGTCTTTACAAATTATTTGATTAGTTGTGAAGCCTTTTGCTGACATGGAACAACATGCATGGACTAAACAACATGCAGTCATTGCAAATGCATGGAAAGCTAAGGAGAGCATAGTAAAGGGACGGTTCAGAGTCATTTTAGCCAGCCCCTATAAGGTTCATCAAAAAGGAAGGTTTTAACCTCAGTCTTGAAAATAAAGAGCGTGTTTGGCTCTTGAACCCAAACTGGGAGCCGGTTCCACAGAGGAGGAGCCTGATAGTTGAACGCTCGGCCTCCTATTCTCCTCCTGGAAACAAGGAACCAAAAAAAAACCCCACACTGGCAGCAACAACACGCAGCAAAACAGGAGTTCTATGTGAACCCACACCGGTGACGGTCTGTGCGGACGCGCCGCCCAGCGACACTTCACGCCTCATAAGAAACTTTCCCCCACAGAAAGGCCTTTTCTGTACAGTTCATCTTCACTCCCAACACACACACCTACGACTCGGTACCTTCTCACCTCTCTGTTGCAGTTTTCCACGAAGGGAAAAGACTTTTTGCACCTCGCGGCTGCGGCATCAGTTTATCTTCTTCTCTGCTTCCGTAGGATGAAACCTGATCACGGAGAGCTTTTTCTTTGTATGTCAGGAGCAGAATTAAAAATTTGATTCTCAGTTTTATAGGAAGCCAATGAAGAAAAGCTAAAATACAGGAAATGTGTTCTCTCTTGCCAGCTCTTTGCCTGACATCAAAGATTTACAGTAGTGTAACCTGGAAGGGCCAAATGTATGGATGAAGAGAAGGCTAGATTTTAGTGAACAATTCAAATTTACGAGTTCAAGTTCACCAAAGACTCAAAAACTCAATTCAAAACGAGACCTGTGTTCACTTCACAGATCTAGAATTTAGATTTCACAGCATGTTTCTGGTTTTAAACGCGGCCGGGCCATATCTCAAGATAAAGAGCCCTGATGACATCATCAGTTTTACCCTCTCAGACTTTAGAAAGTTCCCTCCAGAAGACATTACACCACAATAATTATCATTTTGTGAATTTGAATTGTCGACAATACCACGTATTTATTTTTAAATGTCTCTTTCCTTCCTGCAAACTCAGTTAGACAGCACGGCATCGGGACATGTGGACATTAAATACGAGGATTACCCCTTTTCCCAGGCCTCCATGGCCCTACAGAACACCTGGTGCACTCTGTCTCAAGCATGAGAGACAACAGGACTGCCGTACTGTCTCGATTTAGCTTCATCGGTGAGGCAATCTTTCCGTCTTGCGACACGGTCGCCGCAACTCTGGAGCTGTGGAGAAATAACGCATCATCAGATGGGACCGACAGTATCTGCAGGCTGCATGAATTCAGCCAGCTCTACGATATACTGCAACTCACTGACTCTGTTAGAGAAGCTCACCTGGACTGGACTTTAACACGGGATACAGGTGTGCATCATCCACAGCACAAGACAGACCTCGACTCTCCTGAACTCACATCGAGTGAGCCACAACAACGACTACCTGTTGCTCAAAGAAATGTCTATTTTTGGAGAAAAACGACACCAAATACAAGCACACCAATGCAAAGCCAACCGAGTGGAATGTAAAAAGACGAGGGTACAGGAGCCCCTTTATATAACTGATTTCAGTGTCTTTAAGTTTTTAGTAGCTGTCACTGTTGTTCGTCGATATCGTCCTCGCTGCTTTCTGTGGGGAACATTTTCTACACGTTAATGTCACAGCGGGGGGGAAAATAACAACAATAGGAAAATGGACAGAAAAGACCTTTTATATGGCTGTTGAACAAGTCTCATTACAAACGTGTAGATGATTAACTTTTATAGGCACATTATTTATGTTGAGATAAGGACAGTTAAAAGTCACTGTGGACACTAAAAGCAGCCAGTTAAAACCCGCCGCTCACCGTCCGCCTCCTACAACGACTGTTTCTATCTGAGATAGATTATGTGAGGTTTGTTTTTTCAAGATGTAAACTGCATCTTTGTAAGAGTCAGTTGTTTTGATTCGGACATCATGACTGCATATCAGAAGTTTACCATTTTACCATTTGACATTAATGAACGTGCAATGACTCAATTTTTCTTTTCAAAAATTGAAAGACGAATAAAAAAAGTGTGAAATTATTCTAAACATAATAATCTAACTTTATTATCTGTATTTTGTCAATATTAAGGGAATGTTATTGTTTTAATTTTCTTAACAGCTCTGTGTTTCCTCCTTTTTTTCTTATGCTCTTTGGAATTTGTTCCAGTTAATAAACTGATTCACGTTTTATATATTTGATTTGTGACATTTTTTTGAGTGAATCTCACAAAAAAGTGTTCAGTGTGCTTGAAACAATGGTTTTCATTCCCTGCACATTTAGAGTTTCTGTCTGATGTGACACCACAGCTCTGTCAGATGAGTATATAATTAATTATTATTAGCTATTTCAACTGTTAATTCCCTACATTTAGCTGCTATTTCAATGACATTACCTTTAGTTGACAGTTTCAACCAATTGGCCATTACTTTACTATCTCATTACTTTTGGTTAATTTAACTTCTACTAATTTTAGGCAATTGCTTAAAATATCAATCTTTTAGGAAACTTTAACTGTAACCAACTAGTTTTAGCTGCACATTGACTTTAGTTAACCGTTTCAATCAATGACTTCAGCGTGCTAATTCAGCTCTTTGCTGTTTTGTTTTTTTGCGGCGTATTCTCAGCATTTGGTTGATATATTTGTAGCCAAGCATTTTAAATGATAATCTGCCAGCATAGTTAAACTGTCAGTACCCTACTTTCATTCGATTATGTCCACAGTTCATACATTATTTGTTGCTGATTATTTCAACCTGTTTCAGCTGTTTATCTGTTAAATCTAAAATAATATTGAGAGTTAAACTGAACCTTAAACACTGCAGGCTCTCTAAATTCCTGCTTCATGTTGCTGTTGATGAATCAACATTTGTTATACACACAGCTTATGAGCACTAACAAACTTTTTGCTTGTCCTGTTCCTCACATCATACACTCACAGGTCTATAACACAGATAAAACAATGTGTTTAAAATGCAGCATCACTGCTCAACGTTACTGATTTATTTTAGAGTAACAGGTTGGAGGATGAGTTTCTTTTAGAAAACAGTGTTTAGTTCATCATCATGTTTGTGTTTCTGGTCTAAATGCACACACTCCTGGGTGGTAACAGTGTGCTCTGAAGGCTTTCTGTTTCAGCCTGTTAGTCATTACTTTCATTATTTATTTCAACCAGCTGATCATTTGAACTTTGTTTGCACCATGTGGTGACAAATGACTTAGGTTAATGGGCATCTCCCTGATTACTGTAAATTTACTTATGATTGGGATTGAACCAAATTGTAACCATATTAAGCAGCCTGTTTTCCTCCATTACAGATAAGTAAATATGTATTTTAATTGTTTGGTAATTTAGATGAGCTAGATCAACATTTCATGTTCCCTCCTGAAATTGCTGATGTCTTAAAGAAAAAAAAAAGTCTTAAATTGAAACCATCCCAATAGTTTATATCTCGTAAAATCCTTTCAGCTGAGGTCCAAATCTCAATATTTCATCTAACATTTACCGTCACGATTCACATCCCTGCACTGCGTTGCCTACTTGGCATTTAACGAAGAGGTTTGTGTCTTTTACGTGTGTGTGAATTAATACGTGTCTGTGTGTGCAAGCAGGGCGTGTTCTCCAGCCGGTTGCTTAAGCCGACGGTGTCGAGCAAAGGTTGTGTTCCAACTCCGCTTTATGGCAGCTTGGTCCGAATACGCAGCGCAGACGAGGAAAATACAGACCTGTCAGCTACAAGGCTGCAGCTTTACTGCCGGCGTGGCGACATTCAGGCACCCCTGTACCAACAACACTGCCCAGCTTTATGACTGTTGGCCGGGATGTTGCTTTATTATCTTGTTGCTGGGAGAGGCCTGTTGCAGAATGATGTAAAGATGAAGACATGAGTAGGGAGGCGAATAAACTAGATGTTTGAAATAAACTGCAGGAAGTTTAGAGAATGAGACGGGATTTAAAGAATTTTCTGAACAAATAAATGTGTTTCAGGCACTAATAATGTAAACTATTGTTACTTGTTGTAATGTATCATATTAGATATTTTCTTTTTCTGATGGTCAAATGAACTGTTAGACAGAATGCAGCATTAAAGCCTGAGATATCTTAACTTTGTCAGTCAAGCCCCCACAAATCTGGATCCTAAATATACGATCTTTAATTTCCTATTATTTTATTGTGAACTTAAATTCTAGAACTTAACCAATTCTGTAACTTTTCAGTCTGTAAGTGAATATAACAAACTCAAATTTAAACTGCAACTTTACATTCAAGAATTATAAGTTAACCAGTGCTTTGAGGTGGAAAAAAATAAGTCCGTACTCCGCTGATGTTCACAACATACATTTATTTCATCAAAGTACAACTTTCAATTAAAAAGTTACAAGATTAGATCAAAACCTTGTATGAAACAATGAAGAGCTTTTAATTCGAAACAGATAAAGGAAGTTGTTGCTTTCGGCTGACCAATGGTGACTTCAGCTGTTTTCTCATCTCATCTGACAATATGAGAAACACTACAAAGATATGTTGTATAATGTGATTGAATGTAAAGTTTTTTTGTTGTCTTTTTCACTTCTTCAGTATTTACTTTCCCAGGGGTTTTTTTTTGTTGGTAATTCACACGTCCTTTTATTTCAGAAATCCGGACTTCCTGCCCTGGTGTGTCTCCTGCCTGTGATTGGCTGCCCCTCCCTGATTGTTTCCACCTGTGTCCAACTGTCTTCGAGTGTTTCAACCCTTCTCTACCAGATTGTTGTTGCACCGAGTGCTCTTCATTCAGCCGTTTATCTCCTTTGTGTTTATTTGCTACTCCAACTGTTACGCTTCCTGTTTTTTTCATCCTGGCCTTTTTCCTGGTTTTGATTATGCGTTGCCTTTTTTTTTTGTATTACTGCACATTTGCTACTTTGTCAGTAAAAGACTTTGCTTTTACTTTTCGTGTCTGAGAGTCATGCATTTGAGTCCAGGCAGTTCCTGCAACTTTGTTGCATACATGGACATGTGGATAAATTTGTTGTTAGCCTTAAAGCTCATTGAAAATATGCTTCATTCCTCCTAAAAAGAAATGAAATGAAAGGAATTGTCGTCACGTTTAGCTGCATGCCTTAAACTTATGGAAGAGTGGACCAAACTACCTTCGCACAGGTGCAAAGGTCCTTTGTTTGCAGTGATTTCCTCTGAAAGTTGGGGAACAAAATATTAGCTTATGTGTCCCAATAATTTAGTCATTACCATTTTCCTTTTATTTATTATCTAAAATATTCTGTTGAATTAAAAGTCCGATTTTTATTAAATATGGAACAAACAATGATCGAAGCAGATTACTTTTGTCAGTTTCTAAAATATGTCAGAGAAAATTATGGGATTTTCCTTTTTTCATGGAAGTGTAACAAAAAAATGAATCAATATTTTTGCAGATGAAAATGAAACCAACAGACTTTTTTGCTGCTACGAGTGGCTCTAACTCTGCGTATTTACCGTGTACACGAGAAGAGAACATATGAACATGTGTATTCACATATGCCCCGACATGAGTTGTGACGCGTATGCTGACGTTTACGGAGATGGCATAGGGCACGGACGTTTTTATTAAGCTAATATATTATAATTTCAGTCATGAAGAGTTTGTCTTCATAACTTAAATAATAGCTTACATCTGAGGAAAATTTTGATCTTCCCAACAGCCTCAACTTTTCTCTCTTTGCCTTTGGATTCAATGCATACACTTATTTTTCTGTAAATTGTGTTGTATCATTTTGACCAAGAACATGCAGCATACAAAACGTTATGTAAATATGATGACTGACTGGACCAAGTTGAGGTCTTTTCCAGTCTGGGTCCGTTTGTGTTTACAGTTGTGCAGATAAAGTCATAGTGTGTGTGATAAGAAAAGGTTCTAATCTCAGGTCTTTAGATCCAGACACTGTCAGTCGTTCTCATACAGATCATTTAGATTAATAAACAGCTTCACCTGATGTTAACATTTTGAAGTATTTCAATAGCAATACTCAACTAAGTCAAAAACAAACTCTGTTAAGTTGCCAATGTTGAAAACAGTTACAATGTCTTCTGAAGATTTGTACAAAGACCCACAAAGACTGGACAAACCACACGAAAGCTGTTTTCATGGTGTTCCTTCCTATACAATTTGGTGAAACAGTTTTTGCGTGGTTTGTCCAGTCTTTGTGGGTCTTCGTGTTGTCTAAAGACAAATCTTCAGAAGACATTGTAACTGTTTTCAACATTGGCAACCTAACAGAGTTTGTTTTTGACTTGGATAGTTGAGTATTGCTATTGAAATACTTTGACTTTTTGCCAGGCTACAGTAAAGATTCCCAACAGCTGTAGTCTCAAAATCAATACTTGCACCCTCAGACCAACACAATCCCTGAGTAAACAGAGACACAGTGCGACCTGCCACAGCTCCTTTCTTCCAGTGAGGGCTGAGTGCTAAAGAGACATCTCCTCCACTCACAAACAATTCTTACGGCCGCATTTACACTCAATTGTCTGTGAATTGAGAGGCTTCATTACACCCGTGTCACAGTAAAACCTCTGGAGTGTGACTGGAGGATGCTTGAAGACCTCCTTTGTTATCTGTACTAACAACTGGCCCCTGCCTAGGCTGTGGGTTTTATGACTTTTTGTTTTGTTGCTTTAAAAGGGTACTCTAAATGATAAATTCCTGCAGCAGGATACCATAAACATAATTAGCTAAATTAGGGAACACATTTCAATCTTCTTATAGATGCATACAGGCTTTGAAAGTCCTTGGTGCACTTCTTCAGCTTTATTGTATAATTAGTGGAAGAAAAAGTGACTGAAAATACCTTTTCTTTTTTACCAAAGACAGGAAAACCTCTTGTGTACATAAATGTATACCATAAGTAAGTTAAATAGATGTATTTCAGATAAATCAAACATATAGAAACTGATAGGTATGGATCAACCAAACCTACTTTGAAATGTTGAAGTAGGTTTGAGGAAGAACAGTTCCATGGTTCAGGAACTGTGATCTCTGTCTTCACTGAAGGTCCTTTAACCAATAAGGCACATCAAAGTCCAGTTGTTTTTTAACATATATGCGGGAAATCATAATTCAGCCACATCGCTTATCTTCATAATGTGTAAATGTCTGTGCATGTCTGGAAACATGGATTTGATCACTTTTTCAATCCCATAATTTGACCTGTGAGTGGTGGCTTGTCCCATGTCCTTAGCACAAAAATCACCCGTTGGTGTCGAGCCACAGGTTGTTCCAACATCAGATGATGGTTCTGTGGATTTCCCATCATAACATCGATTGAAACATCTAGGCTTGTGGTGGAAACGGTGTAACTGGAATCTGCTGGCATGCTTTTAAATATCGTACTTTGTGTGTGCAATTTCACTGCCTTAATCCCCGATGTCCCAAAAGTACAACACAGCGAAGTTTGCTCTGTAAGCATTTCGAAACAGCAGCTTTATCTCCTCTGAGCAATGTTACGCTCAAGTTATTTGTTGTTAAACTTTTTTTTCCCCTTTTCCCTAAACCATGTAGCTATTAGGCTGGCTAGCAAGGCCTTAGTTTAACAACACAGTATAAAGCCCACTAATGATCAAAAAGTTGGGATAAGGTCAACAAAATTGTAAAAGTTGTGAAAAGATAAATGAAAACACCTGGTGGAACATCTCACAGGTAATCAGGTTAATTGGCAACAGATCAGTAACATGACTGGAGATGGGGAGAGGTTCACCACTCTGGGAAAGACTCCATGGGAACTGTACTTTTCAGCTAATGTAGCACTTTTCATTCATACAACCGAGTGCAACACTGTCAGTGTCTCTGAAAGGACTGTCTGGAAATGTTTCAACATCACTCCCCTCCTACAGGAGACCTTTTCACTCCACCTTCCAGTGTTGCTGTTTAAAACAACTGATAATGTGATGAGACAACAGGTGTGTCTGAGGAGCATTAACCTGACCAAGTCTTGTTTAAAATGAGTGTTCATTTTTTTCTAAATCAAGTGAATGTACAAAAGAATGTTAAAAAAAAGATGAGAATGTGCTTTTTTTTTTTTTAAAGTGAAATGTTGTAGCTGAGCATTTACCCCCTTTCTCCCTCTGTAGTTTATTTTCTCTGCCCACCTTTGCGTTTCCTTCCATACAAATGCTCTCTAATTTACTATTGTTAGGTTAAGTAAGCTAATACATTAACATCAGCTGACAGTCGGTCCTCACAGAGGAACCTTGGATTTGATTTAGACCTGCAAGCATCAAGGTTGGGGGTCAGACTGATGTCAAGGCCGTGATAACGGCTGCGTTTCCAACAAGTTTTGAGTTTGGCTTGTCAGAGGTCTCATACTCAAACTCATCCTTCACTGTATGTGTTCTTCAAAGACTACTACATTTCCCTTGACTTACATGTTCTCTGTCTTCCTGGACGGCTCCACGACAGCTAAATGTGTGTGTGTGTGTGTGTGTGTGTGTGTGTGTGTGTGTGTGTGTGTGTGTGTGTGTGTGTGTGTGTGTGTGTGTGTGTGTGTGTGTGTGTGTGTGTGTGTGTGTGTGTGTGTGTGTGTGTGTGTGTGTGTGTGTGTGTGTGTGTGTGTGTGTGTGTGTGTGTGTGTGTGTGTGTGTGTGTGTGGTGTTACAGCTCAGTTCCTGGACAGACATGGGGAAAAGGGCCACAGTCCAGCAATAATATCAGCCACCAATATTGAGAAATGGCCTTTTTTTCTCCTTTGTCTACAGCTGCAGTCTTTCCCAGAGCTCTGCCTCCAACCAAACAGGATATTCTCTTCTGTACCGTCGTCTTTTAGAGTTACTGCTTTGTGTGTGTGTGTGTGTGTGTGTGTGTGTGTGTGTGTGTGTGTGTGTGTGTGTGTGTGTGTGTGTGTGTGTGTGTGTGTGTGTGTGTGTGTGTGTGTGTGTGTGTGTGTGTGTGTGAGAGAGAGAGAGAGTGAGCTGGAAAGTAGCACTCACATTTATTCAACGAACTCTCAGCCTTTAAATCAAACCTTTCGCCAGCTGTCTGCTCAGTGATTTGCCCTGAGGTCCCATTTTTCACTCAGAAACAAAACGTGTGTGTGTGTGTGTGTGTGTGTGTGTGTGTGTGTGTGTGTGTGTGTGTGTGTGTGTGTGTGTGTGTGTGTGTGTGTGTGTGTGTGTGTGTGTGTGTGTGTGTGTTGCACTGAAATATCCTGTATATTTGAGATTTCTTTCCTTTGCCAAAGCCTGACGTGCTTCTTGTAGGATGTGTTGTGTCACACAGCTCTAATCACGGGCTCTTTGTTGTGGCATCTCTGGGCTTCACTGCTTCCTCAGGACAAAAGAGATAAACCACAAACACTGAAATCACTCAAACGCCAGAGTTCCAAAAGGTACAAAACAGCCTCAGTCATCCTGTAATGAAGTTGGATAGATAGATTACAGCAACACACATTTCCATACATTGGTTGATATTCTCATCTTGGTTGGATATTTAAGTTCAGAGCTTCAACTTGACTTGAAAATTATTTTAAGAATCAGTGGCTGCCAATGTTGCTTTTCTGGACCAAAATCAGAGGAACAATGATGGTGGATTGTTTTGAAACTTTGGTTATTATTAGTATTAACTGTTTTAACACATGTAAAATCATTGAAAGGCAGGTTTAGCACTGTAAAAACTGTTTTTTTGAAAGCTTTTCAAAAATGAAGATAGATATGCTAATCTCTTTAGACAGTGTTGTTGGTGTACGACCTTGTTGTCAGAGGTTTCTTCCTGTTCAGAGGGAGTTTTTCCTTCCCTCTGTTGGAGGTTTTTCTCCCTTAAAGAGGAGGGTTTTTTTCCCTCCTAGCTTATGTGGTAATTGTTGAATTGTTGGTTTCTCTGTATAATATTGTAACATCTTGCTGTAAGGACTTTAATGTGTTAAGTGCCATGAAATAACCTATGTTGTGATTTGGCGCTATATAAATAAAATAAAATAAAATTGAATTGAATTGTTTCGGGGAGCAGGTCGCCAGCACCACCTTCCTGACAGACAGTAAGCCGGTACTGGCTTGGTTCAACTCGTTACTTCTTATTTTTGTTTTCCCATGTTTTCCAAAAGTTGTGGATAGTTCCTCGCACCTGTACTATTTATGGTGTCACCTCGAGACTCCAAGCGAGCTGAGCTGAAACTAAAAGGTGACGTGACGACGCTGCAGAGTTCGTCAGGGAGAAATCGGCACAATCGCTGCATCACTGTGGGCATGACGGGGGAAGTCCTGCACAAACCCTCCATTGTTAATGAGCCAAGATATTATAGAATCCACAATTTTTTTATTTACTGGATTAGCCCATTAAAGGCAACCAGCAAAAGCACATGATTGGTTTCCGATTAAAAGATCCAGGGAGTCGTTGCATTGAAGATGACGTCATGGGAGCATCATGGTCTTGGTATAACAACTATATCACATTGTATCTGCAGTAAAACACACAATCTGGAAATGTACCTGGTACCAAAATGGAACAGAGTAGAGCCGGTACTGGCAGTGGAAAAGAGGCTTATGAGTGGCTGTACAGTCTGTAATGTCTCTCAGCCGAGTCATGGCAAGAACTTCTGTCTCTATAATCACTTAATTTGGCACAGTGAGCATCTTATTAGATAAAGATATTGTGAAGCCTGAAGCTGATGTAAAACAGATTAAATAATAGAGTAAAAATGATCGTGTAGCTACAGAGCAGTGTAAGATAGAGATAAATAATTCTAGATACAAAACTCTAGTTGTAGTGCAGTGATAATATTTTATTTTACTTTGAGGTCTATACATTGCTCAAACTGTTTTTTGCCTCAATTCTGAAATCACCACAGAACACACAAACACACAAGCATATATACACATTGTGTTATGTGGTCAAGCCGGGGTGGCAATGGGGGTGGTGTGTGTGTGTGTGTGTGTGTGTGTGTGTGTGTGTGTGTGTGTGTGTGTGTGTGTGTGTGTGTGTGTGTGTGTGTGTGTGTGTGTGTGTGTGTGTGTGTGTGTGTGTGTGTGTGTGGGAGGGGATAGGGGGGGGCTGTCGGCATGTGATTTGTTTCACCTAGAAACCCCCACTCGGTTGTGATTTACTGTTCTTTTCACTGATGAGCTCCTCTGCAGAGGCACATCTGTTTCTAGTACCCACTCATCAATATTCTTGAGTGAATATTAACTAATAACAGTAAAATGGGACGTTATTACAACTCCAAATTAAGTCATTTTAATATAAACTAATAACTTTAAGTACGCGTGAATAAAGACAGGGACAGGGGAATATATCCACAACAGTTCAAAGGTCACTGAATGAGCAGGGCAAAGTTTGTAATGCAACAAGGGCTCCATAAACCAAAGTACATCTCGCCTGTATGGATAACAGGAAAACACTCTGGTAACATTGTAATACCAGATATTGCTTATTAAAGCAAGCAAACCCACCAAAACATGTGTACTACCTCATTAAATAACATGAATTTGCAGGTGGACAAAGTTGAACATTTTGAAATGATGAACGGGCATATTAATGAAGTGATTTTATTTCCTTCCTGGGGTTTCGGTGTTTGGCTGCCATGTACTGCAGCTCTGTCCTGACCTCTGCTTCGGGGTCACGGAGGTGTCTGATATGTCACCATTGTTCTGCTTTGCTCTGAGGTGTGATGAGCATTGTTTTCAGCATGCTCCTAATTCCTCACCTCTCTGTGTCGTGCCTCCCCCTCATTAACCTCTGGGTCATGAACATTCGGGTTGTATTTCTTCAGGAAGCGTATTTCTTAAATGTCATGTATGTCTCCTGTTTACCTCTTCAGTATGGGGACGAATGATAAATGAATGGCCCTGCAGGCCAGCAGCACCAGCAAAAGTTCAAATTTGCTCATTTTGAATTTAGTTTGGGACAGGAGGATGTTTACTACTGTGCTACATCACCTTCTTTTAACAGGACTCTGTAAACATTTCAGATCTGAGGTGACCAGTTTCTGGAGTTTTGAAAGTGAAATGTTGTCCCATTCTTGCCAGATGTAGGATTTTGGCTGCTCAACAGTATTTCTTTATGTCACAATGTGCCAAATGTTTTAGATGGGTGACAGGTTTGGACTGCCGGCCAGCCAGTTGAACACCCGGACTCTTCTACCAGAGAGCCATGCTGTTGTAATACGTGCAGAATGCAGTTCAGCATTGTTTTGCTGTCATATACAAAGCTGTCCCTAAAAAAGACATTGTCTGCATGGCAGCATATGTTGCTCCAAAACCTGAATATATCATTCAGCATGCATGGTTCCTTCCCAGATGTGCAAGCTGGTAATGCCATGTGAAGTAATGCACCCCCATGGATGCTGGTTTTGGAACTGTGCGCTGATAACAAGCTGGATGGTCCCTCTCCTCTTCCGCTTCCATGATTTCCAACAATAATTTTAATTTTTGATTTTGTCAAACCAAAGGACAGTTTTCCATTTCTCCTCAGTCCGTCTTAAATGAGCTCGGGCCCAGAGAAGGCGACAGTTTTTTCTGGATCATGACTATAGCCTATCATGTTACTGACCTGTTGCCAATTAAACTAATTAGTTGAGAGATATTGCCCCAGGTGTTTTTATTAGTCCCACACAACTTTCTTTTGTTGCCCCTGTCCCCAACATGTTTCAGCTTCAACAGTTATGTTGTTTTTGGTCTATTTTTTAATTAAACATGGGTTTATATGATTTGCAAATCATCATTTTAAACATTTTACAAAACGTCCCAACTGTTTTGGTAAATTGGTTGTGCAGAAAGGGTTAAGCTGTTGAGAAGCCTTCAAAGTTATAAATCCGTTTATAACTTTTCCTGGATTTCCTGGATTCCTGGATTTTCTTTATATGTCATCATGTCACTTGACTCCCACGGATATTTTAATTCTCAGGTCATCAAGTGCTGCTGTTTTGTCAAAGACGTTGACACCACTGACATATAAAAGACTGTCCTAATCAAAGGGAGGACCAGTGACACATTAGAAAGACGGTCTGTGGCGGGAGGGTGTTTCAAACACAAGATTTTACCCAGATGACCAGTGTTTGAGTCAATGTGGATGTATTGTTTGTAACGCAAGTAATATATAAGCAGCATAATATACTGTATTTAACTTACCTAACGTACGTAATGTTACTTATGTAAATCCCAAAAAAAATTTTAACCCAAATTATGATCCTCATGATCTCATGATTAAAAAACGAACCACGTTGTTTTTTGGTGTTTAAACTTAAGGCACATTGTGACTCAACAGCAGTATTTGACACAGTTAGATGAGAACAGGTTGGCCTCCACCTGCTCTGCCTGTTGTTTTCAGTCTGTGTTGTTCACTACATCCAAACCGGATGTAAGGATAGATCCCCCCCCAAAAAAAGAACAAATAAACATAGAAACATAGTTCTTAGACCAGAACTACAAACCACCCTTTAGAACTGGATCAACATATACAAAAAGCCTACATGACCTGTTGAAGGCAAATATAAACACTAACCAAATACTAGTCTGGCCCAGTCTATATATAACTCACTAGCCCAGCCCTGATGAGCTGATGCTTCGAGTCACAGGTTATTTGAGGGACACAGTGAACCCACTTCAGCTACACATGCTTCATTCATACTTTTATCTAGAGTCAACAATACTCACCCTGCAAACCAGTAATACTGCACAGACCGAGCAGCAGGGAGCTCACAGTCTGCTAAATGTTTCATCACGCATCCGATGACCTTGTTCCTTGAATATTTGTTTGGAGTGAGAAAGAACAACTCATGTATTTATTCTCTCTGTGCAAAGACCATGAATCACACAATCCACCGATATTATTAGCTCTTCAGCTGGACCGGGTCTGTACACAGATGTATTCTTCCATTTTTAGGTATAAAAACACAAAACACGACAACAGGAGAAGCCGAGCGAGGCCTAAATTAAGAGGGAAAACAACGTGGTGATGGATTACGCGGAGACCAGCGAGAACGATGACTTCCTTGACCGTGAGTTTGATTGTTTCCTTGAGAGAAAAAAAAAAAGGTTACAGGAAAAGAGGGAGGGAGTCCCTAAATTTAGCCTTGAAGGGGAAATCAATAGAGAAGCATTACCCCGTACGGCACGGACTGCACACAGTTAGCCACATGAACAATCACTCTCATCCACACAGAAACATCTGCCTCACTCCGAGAGCCATAGCTCTGTGGCACCCCATACTACTTCACAGCACACCAGCATATAAACCAGCCCTGAACAGTCCAGCTTTAAGCACCCGGTACCGGCGATGGCACTGTATACACTACTGTAATATTTATTATCAGTTGGCACCAGCTGCTCTGCAGGATTCAGAGTGAAAGTGCCTACGAGCCAGATTCATGTTCCTCACTCTGATTCCTTTGCCAGGATTTTTCTGTCCAGAAATGACATGAGTGGTGTTCTCTTTATCCTGACCTCTCCATTCTTTATTAAAACAAGGCTTTAAGGTTGTTGAAACAAGCCGAGCCGTAGCTCATGTTGCTGCTCTGAACCGCGGTGAAAGCTGCGATGTGTCAGGTGTTAGACACAGACATGAAATAAAATTTAAAAAAAAGAAACTTCTCAACATGCCACCTGAAAAATGTAACTCAGGATTATGGCATCAACGGAGATACCACACTGTGAACTGAACTGTGATTGGCTGCTTGTGTCTTCCTGTACGTGTTTCTGATGCTGGTGGAGTTTGTTGGACCCTGAAGAAAACATTAAGGACTGCAAAATAAGACTAAAAGTTACCTGTAGCTGCAACTCCGGTGTTATAACTCTTTGTGTAGCTCACCGCTGTTCTGTGTCACAAAGTGAATAAAAGACAGTTACTGTGGGGAACAAAAAGGACCACATTGCCTGCTCACAGACAACTCGTGTCCAGCATTGAAGTGGTATCAACAAGTAACATCTGAAGATCAACTATTAATGATACATACACCACAGGTACTTCCTATGGTGGGATTCCTGTTAAACCCTTGCTGTAATTCAACTACTCCAAGGAGTAGTTACTCATAAGTTAATGTTGTCACGACCTTCTGTCTAAATACTCTACTGTGGGAAAACATGACAGAGATATGATGTTTCTATTTGACTCAGTTTGCCACATTGAAGGAGGGTTACCATCTTCTTATTGTTCCCCAAAGAGGGTTACGTAGCAAACCACCTTTTATATCTTTATTGATATATTTTGAACATTTTACAAATTTCCACTGGAAATAAACAGAAAAATAGGCAAAAGACCATTTTAACACAAATAGGAGGTCAAATGCCACATTTAATCAACATTTTTACAGATAGATAGATAGATAGATAGATAGATAGATAGATAGATAGATAGATAGATAGATAGAAATATGATTTAAGATACAGCTCTAACTGCAATTTCAATGTATGAAATGACAATATAAAAACAATGTGACAATGAGATGTTAGAGACTTCTCACCTGATTCTGATGCTTTACCCAACTTCATGGACTTTCAGCTGTTTCTGTTCTGTTTTACTCTCACTGCTCCTTCAGTATCAGTTTCAGCGACAGCAGTGCAAACGATCTACAAACTCACAGTAGTCGACCTGACAGACTCTGAAACAGTGATTTCAAATAAATCCTAATGTGACTGCAGGATGTGTAAATATAAAACTGTTTGCTAGCAAGCTTTCTCGTTCATAATCCCCCTAGAGGTAAAACAAATTCAGAAATTGGAGTTTAGCTTCGCTTGATAAGATAATTAGGTCATCTGATTATTTTAAGACTGAGGTTGTTATTTTAAGTTCAGAACATGATCTTTAGTTAACGACTTAAATGAAGTAAAACACCATGTAGATGATCAAATATTCTGTACATTGATTTCATGTTTCCAGAAATTGGTTTTCATACATTTTATAAACAAAGAACACAAACATCTTTTGCATTAGATCCCGTTCTGGACATTCTGTACGTATCTTGTAACTTGTAATCATTCTTTGTGACTAAATATTCAGTACCGTTTTACAGTGCACACATTTTCATGCACACACATACATGTAGATTCAAAGTGATGTAAAGACAGATGGATTTGTTAGGAGGCGCCCAAATGGACATCCATCACGAGTTCATGTCTCCCGTTTCCAAGACAGAAATTGTGTGTGTGTGTGTGTGTGTGTGTGTGTGTGTGTGTGTGTGTGTGTGTGTGTGTGTGTGTGTGTGTGTGTGTGTGTGTGTGTGTGTGTGTGTGTGTGTGTGTGTGTGTGTGTGTGTGTGTGTCTTTAAGACTTAACACAAGGATGGGTGCTATCTGTATTTTACTTGTGGGAGTGCAGTTTAGTAAAAAGAGATCACTCTCATTCTATGTGTGTGTGTGTGTGTGTGTGTGTGTGTGTGTGTGTGTGTGTGTGTGTGTGTGTGTGTGTGTGTGTGTGTGTGTGTGTGTGTGTGTGTGTGTGTGTGCGTGTGTGTGTGCGTGTGTGTGTGTGTGTGTGTGTGTGTGTACGTGTGTGCGAATGTGTGTGAGTGTGTGAATGTGTAATGGAAGGTGTGTGTGTGTGTGTGTGTGTGTGTGTGTGTGTGTGTGTGTGTGTGTGTGTGTGTGTGTGTGTGTGTGTGTGTGTGTGTGTGTGTGTGTGTGTGTGTGTGTCCCTAGCTGTCTCTCCATCCGTCATTGGCCCAGGGTGGAGAGGAGACTACTCGGAGCCCAGAACGCAGGGGTCAAGTCCAGGCTTACTCAACCCCCGCAGGCCCTCCCCTCCCCCCCCCCATTTACCCCCTCACCCCCCCTCTCTCCATCACCCCTCAGATGAGGGACAAACAGGGGGTGGGAGTTGGAGAGTTTATGGAGGAGGAGGCGTGGAATGAAGCGGCCGAAGAGAAGAGTTGATGAGAGGAGGAGATCTATGAACAGAGAGCGAGCTGAGAGGGGAGGATTGAGGAATGGAAGGTT
This sequence comes from Brachyistius frenatus, assembly GCF_029030835.1. Lineage (NCBI taxonomy): Eukaryota > Metazoa > Chordata > Actinopteri > Embiotocidae > Brachyistius > Brachyistius frenatus. Next base: position 1,408,122 of record NW_027210674.1, read on the forward strand.
TGAGGATTATTCTTGGTGAAAAGGAGCAGATATATGGAGAGAAAGACGGGGAGATACATGTGGAGACAGGAGGACTGATGAGGAGTCCTGGGAAAGAGACAGCGGGGTGGAAAGGCATCACAGACGCCTGGCATTGAATCAGAAGCAATGGTGAAGAAATCAACAAGTGTGTTATGTAACGTTATTAAAATCTGATAGATTACAACAAGGAGCTGATCCAGGAGCTTCTCTGGATCTCAGTGGAGGGGAGGGGACATGAGAGGAGAGGAGACAAGATGGCGGTGAGGTGTCATCCCTGATCCTTAACCCCAAAGTCACCCGGTATCAGTCTGATTCAGCAAAACTCAAATAATAAAGTCTGACTTCTGAGCACCTTCTCGTAAAATATCTAAAAAAAAAAAGAATGTTCAGGTTGAAACGAAATGAAATGTGGATATTTTTAAAATGGACCTAAAAAAAACATACTAATTTGATGAAGACTGAACTTTATTATTGTTCCATCTTTAGGGCAAACTTGACATTTTCAGTCGTGTCACTGGTCGGATGCACAGAGCACCAAAGTTGAACTCACTGCAACTTGAGAGAACAAATCAACAAAAGACGAGTCAGAAAACATCCTCAACAATTTGAACAACAGTCGTGCAAAAGCTTGAAACGCTGCAAATACAGAAAACACAACAAAATACAGAATTGCTCAAACTACAATGGAACTGCTTCCAGGAGGCTCTAAAAAGTGATTAAAAAAAAGAGCTGGGATACGCTGGTTGTTGCCATGGTGACTCATAAAATTACTGAAATTTACTATTTCACGCCATTTTTCAGTGCCGCCTGGAAACTTTTCCATCGAAGTTTGTGCTGTTTGCAGCTTATTTCTGTCTTCGGCTGTGTTTTCTGTATTTGCATTACCTTTTATTAAACACCTCTCCTGTGATGTCAAATTGGAAAAGACTGTTTCAAGTTGCAGTGTACTGAGCTCTCAAGGCAAATGTGAAAATCATCAGTGTGTTGTGACACTTGTCATATTGTGGCGTTTAATATATAACTGAGTCTTGCTTGGGCATTTTGGTGAACGCAAGTGGAGGCACAACCCTGGAGCAGTGCAGCGCAGTGGTGGAACAGGAGGATTAGATGATGAGAAGATCTGTCCCAGCTGACAATCATGGCCAATTAAATCAGCTCCTCTCATCCCCTTTAAAAACCACTGTGGTCTATTGTCAGTTTCTAATCACCGAAGAAGGAGCAGACCGCCATTCAAACTTAACGCAGAAGGAAACTGACATACTTGTCCGGGAGGTTCAGGCTCTAATCACTGAATTTATGGTTCCATGAGTCGACTGCCACGAACTGATGTTAAATTGATTTGGAAAGAGGGTTACTAAAGATTATAAATGTTTTTTCCCCTGATATTATGGAAGAAGAGGTTCAATGGTAAAAGATGAAAGTCCAAACAAAAACTTGCTTCTCATAGATGCCAAACACTGGACACTCATCCAATACAGTGAAATCAGGTGCTGCAGCAATATTGAGGAGTGAGCAGAAGTATGTACACTTAAAGCTTCCTGGGCTTTGAGTGTGACTCATTTACTTTCCAATCATTAATTGATTGGTCTTCGCTGCTGTGCATAACATTGCTTTAACCTTTTGTGTGTAAATGACTCAGGTTCACACTCTTAGTCTGGCATGGCTGGTAGACCACTGAACCAGATGAGGAGATGAAAAGGCTTTTGAATTGTTACTCCTCAAAGTGTAATTTACCACCTCTACGTTCACATTCATCTATATATATATATCATCATATATATATACAGTGGTGTAAAAAAGTGTTTGCCCCTTCCTGATTTCTTATTTTTTTGCATGTTTGTCACACTTAAATGTTTCAGATCATCAAACAAATTTAAATACTGTATTAGTCAAAGATAACACAAGTAAAGACAAAATGCAGTTTTTAAATGAAGGTTTTTATTATTAAGGGAGAAAAAACAATCCAAGCCCACATGGCCCTGTGTGAAAAAGTGTTTCCCTTTAAACCTAATAACTGGTTGGACCACCCTCAGCAGCAACAACTGCAATCAAGTGTTTGTGATAACTTGCAATGAGTCTTTTCCAGCTGTGGAGGAATGTTGGCCGACTCATCTTTACAGAGTTGTTGTTATAATTCAGCCACATTGGAGGGTTTTCCAGCACCAACCGCCTTTTTAAGGTCATGCCACAGCATCTCAATAGATTCAGGTCAGGACTTTGACGAGGCCACTCCAAAGTCTTCATTTTGTTTTTCTTCATCCATTCAGAGGTGGACTTGCTGGTGTGTTTTGGATCATTGTCCTGCTGCAGAACCCAAGTTGGCTTCAGCTTGAGGTCACGAACAGACGGCCGGACGTTCTCCTTCAGGATGTTTTGGTAGACAGTAGAATTCATGGTTCCATTTATCACAGCAAGTCTTCCAGGTCCTGAAGCAGTAAAACAGCCCCAGACCATCACACTACCACCACCATATTTTACTGTTGGTATGAGGTTCTTGTTCTGAAATGCGATGTTACTTTTACGCCAGATGTAACGGGACACACACCTTCCAAAAAGTTCAACTTTTGTCTCGTCAGTCCACAGAGTATTTTCCCAAAAGTCTTGTGGATCATCAAGATGTTTTCTGGAAAAAATGAGACGAGTCTTAATGTTCTTTTTGCTCAGCGGTGGTTTTGGTCTTGAAACTCTGCCATGCAGGTCATTTCTGCCGAGTCTCTTTCTTCTGGTGGAGTCATGAACACTGACCTTAACTCAGGCAAGTGAGGCCTGCAGTTCTTTGGATGTTGTCGTGGGGTCTTTTGTGACCTCTCGGATGAGTCGTCTCTGCTCTCTCGGGGTAATTTTGGTCGGCCGGCCGCTCCTGGGAAGGTTCACCACTGTTCCATGTTTTCTCCATTTGTGGATAATGGTTCTCACTGTGGTTCTCTGGAGTCCCAAAGCTTTAGAAATGGCTTTAGAACCTTTTCCAGACTGATAGATCTCAATTACTTTCTTTCTCATTTGTTCCTGAATTTCTTTGGATCTCGGCATGATGTCTATCTTCTGAGGATCTTCTGGTCTACTTCACTTTGTCAGGCAGGTCCTATTGAAGTGATTTCTTGATTGAGAACAGGTGTGTCAGTAATCAGGCCTGGGTGTGGCTCGAGAAATTGAACTCAGGTGTGATAAACCACAGTTAAGTTATGTTTTAACAGGAGGGGGCAAACACTTTTTCACACAGGGCCATGTGGGTTTGGATTGTTTTTCTCCCTTAATAATAAAAACCTTCATTTAAAAACTGCATTTTGTGTTTACTTGTGTTATCTTTGATTAATATTTAAATTTGTTTGATGATCTGAAACATTTAAGTGTGATAGACATGCAAAACAATTGGAAATCAGGAAGGGGCAAACACTTTTTCACACCACTGTAGATTCTATGGCTAAGATTCACACGAATAGAATTGTAGCTCACCGCAAACTCCAAGAAAGCCCTTGGACTGCATAATATTGTTTTATTTTGTTCAGCAGCTGATTACTGAAGTGGTGCCAGTGGTGCATATTTAACCACTAGCAATATAGGGGAAAATGTATTCTTCTTATCTCTGAAATATTTTTTTTATTTTAAAGATTTTGATCCACCAATAATGGATGAAGGGAGTGACATGTAGGGGATGATGCAAAAGACAGGAAGACCGGAATATATAATGGCTAGAGAGGACGGGAAGAGGCACAAAAATGTGTGTGTGTGTGTGTGTGTGTGTGTGTGTGTGTGTGTGTGTGTGTGTGTGTGTGTGTGTGTGTGTGTGTGTGTGTGTGTGTGTGTGTGTGTGTGTGTGTGTGTGTGTGTGTGTGTGTGTGTGTGTGTGTGTGTGTGTGTGTGTGTGTGTGTGTGAGAGAGAGAGAGGTGCAGAGTGATGGGTGCCAGGTACAGCCCTCCAGAGTGGGCGTCACCGCCGTTCTCAGAGCACCACCTCGGAGTCGATGTCAGGGTGGCGTCAGCGATGGCCGGCACAGAGGCTCCAACGGTCTGCTGGTATTTTTAACAAATATACACACACACACACATACTGACACTCATGGATGCAGTCACACACACACATGCTATCACCTCCTGTTTGGCCTGCAGGTCACTGACTCATCAGAGATTGAATACTACCTGATTTTCAGAGACCGCTGTTGGCTACAAGTCTGTTTTCACTCCACAAAGTTAACAACATCACAAAATATAGTTTATTTACAAAATGTTTGCAATTTATTTTACATATTTCTGAAAATTTTGAAATGACCTATTTTATTCTAATGAAAGACTGATATGCAATTTTCATTTGAAATTTTTTTTTTGAATAAATGAACTTTTAACTTGATTAAACCTCTTTTACGATACATGGATGACGCGTTTCCCCTCGGGTCAAGCTGTGACACCCGAATGAAAAACGCTCACAAATTATTGCACTTGTGTGAAAAAATGGAAGTATGAGAGTGATAATACAGAAAGTTTTACAATTACGAAGTTCATCTCCAATTTAACAGCATGCTAGAGTTACACTTTTAGCCCTCCCCATCTCGGCTCGTCACAACAACAGCAACCTGAACGTCAATGATTTGGGTCACATTTTTTAATTGTTCCAGCTGTGGATCAATGAAGGGGGCGGCGGCTCTCTCACAGCTGGTGGGTGTTGGAAATTACACGAGATAAACGAAAAGAAAAAAGAAAATCCAGAGGAGGCGTCGGTGAAACAAGCCTCATGTATATGCTAATTTGAAAAGAGTTGGCAGTAAAACTCTCCTGCTTTCTGCACAGCTCGGCACAATCACACAGGAGAGATCAAAAATAAAAGAGGGACAGGCAGAGATTTTCACGTGAAAGAGTAAATGGAGGAAAATATCCCAAACCTACTGTTAGAGTAACACGTCGAATCAAACACAAGCTGCATTTATTTCTATTCCTTATTTATAGGACATCAGCTGAGTAGGCGGTCTACTAATTATCTTTGGAGTCCTTTCTCACTGGAGGATAATCATGAAATGAATTATAAGGATCAGGACTGTGCTGACACAAGGGAACCCCGTAGCACATCTTAGAATTCATTAGCACATAGTCAGAGTTCAGCATGAGGAGGGTCGGATGAAACTCTACTGGCCTGCCGAATAACAGACTGATGGGCGTCGGCATCCTCTAAATCTTCTCAGCTGTCTTAACCAAAGATGAACTATGTGGCACCCGAACAAGCTTGTAACACCATCATGTAAAATGGGTTTTTGTAGTAGCTCTCTACAAAGTGAGCATCATATTGTAACAAAACAATCGTTGTGACGATCTCATATTTGGTTGTATGTTTGATCCTGCGGTTGGGTTCAGGCTGAATGGCTCAATTATGTTGGGAAGGATTGCAATGAAATGCAGAACAGACATTCATGGTTCCCAGAGGACTTACTGACTTTGGTGACCCTAAACTTTTCCTCAAGTGCCACCATGAGATTCACATTTGTGGTTAAGAGTGAAAAGTGTTGGAGGCTGTTTGATTAATTGTCACAAAACGTGGTACAGACTCATCTTCAGTTACTAGACCACAAACCGAGCCCGTGGTGTAGTCGAAGAACAATAACTGACTCAAACGTCTCAGCAAAAAAAAAAAAAAAAAAAAAATGTTTTAAATGGTCCCTAAAGATAAAACTAAATATGGAAAAGCAGGATTCAGACTTTGTGTTGCACTTCTCTGTAATAACCTCCCAGATAATCTGCTTTAAACTTTTCAGCTTTCCACTGCATTTCATCGAGGTGTAATCATATCTCTAATTTTCATTCTCCTGCTTTGTTCTATTTCAGCTTATTTTCATCTTCTGTTTTATTTTTCTCATTCAAATCCTAATCCTTTATATTATCTTCCCTCCAGCCTCAGCAGCACTTGTTAGACTATTTAGCAAAATCTTGCATGCTCAAATAATAAAATACAGCAAATAATAACGGTGAACATTGTAAAAATTCTACTTTCTAGCATGCTGATCATTTTAGCGTTTAGTTTAAAGCAACCCTGATGACATTTGAAGTGCCAAATGTAAACAATATAGATGACTGTGATAAACTTAATAATGCAACGTTAGCAGAACTTAACTGAATTCATCAACATAATGGAGGTGGATGGATGATGGATATACTGTAAGAGGCTGTTACATATAGTACTTTATATACATTTATTCAGAAGAACACACAATAGCCGACCAATTACCATTAACGTATTTACGAAATAATGGATGCTGCCATATTCAGTATGGAAGTTTTTGCAATAAAATGCTTTCAGCTTTTACTTCAGTGCAGTCTGAGTTACTGAGATCATTATGGGTAATAGCAGATGTGAAAAACGAATGGAAAAAAATTTAAATGTTTTTATTTGCAGACCTTTTCTATTGTGTTTCCCTTTTACATAAGTTACGCCCATTGATGATGTCACTAAAGTTTGTCCTTGTAAGCTGTACCATTTAATTTTCTTTTTTTAAATGTCCTTCTTTTTTATCTAACTTCAACTACTTTTGCTGTTTTCCTAAGTGTGTGTGTATGTGTTTTTAATTTTTTAATTGAAACAGAACATTTTTAATTTGTAACAATCACAGCCTCAAATTTGAATGGAACTTAGAATAGTCTGTGGAGATGCAAGCATGGCTGTAAACGCTTGTCTTGCATCATCATGTTTTCCTCCCTTAAAAAATGCTGCTACAGTTTCCATAGCTGTAACTGCAGTTAGTTTTTTAGCGCTTCCTCCACCGTAACACTTTCTGTTCTTTCTGTCTGCTCCAGAATACACAGCCGCAGTCTTAACTTGTGCATATTCTCTGCTCCACTTCTGCTTTGAAGATACATCAGTGGAGTTAAGCTGAGCGCAGTGCGTTGCCAGCAGCCTCGACAGGCGCTGCGTTTGATCTCCTGACCGAGCTCCAGTTGGTGAAGTCATCCCCATCCGCCGCCACCCCTGCACCTAAGCGCTGCACTAAATAATGATCATTACGGCCATCGTGAAGTGTTGCATGTGGACTTCTCTGTCGTCCCTCTCCATTATCTCCGCTTTCCCTGTGTCCTGTATGTCAGACTTGTATTCAGTTCCGAGTTTGTGATTCCTCTTTGTAAACATCAGCCATTTGAATGGTTTCATCTTCTGATTTGCTTCCTGTGAATCTCGTCTGCTCACATCTGTCTGGCTCCAGTATTTGGTGATTTCCTTTTGTTTTAATCTTAATTTTTTTTCCCAATTCTCCATTGTGCACTTTGGACTAAGTGAGTCTCCGTCTTGTCATTTTAACTTGATCCCCCGGACTTTCCTTCTCCATTCCTGCAGCCTTCATCTGTTTCTCTCTCTCCCCCGCCTTTCTGTCAGCCGCCTTGTTTCCTCCATCTTTCTCCCGCTCGCTCCAACTTCTCAGCCTCTACCTTCATCCGTCTTTCTGGCTCATCTGTTTCTGTCCGAGCTTCTGAATGTGCACTCTGGATAACCCGAAGAGCAGCCTCCCCTCTGTTTCCTGCGCCGAGATGCACCCTATTTATTTCATTGATTTTCATGAGGGAAAGAATGCACGGACCAAAGACTGACTGTCTGCAGTGGGTTTAGCCAAGTCGAGCCGTCAGGTTAATCAGGGAGGAAGAGAGAGAGGCACCATAAACTTAATGTTCTGTGCTCTTAGAAATTAGCTTGTTGTAGGTATTAGTTTAAAATGAAAGAATAAAAGTAAGAAAAAACCAGAAGAGGAGGGTTGGGTTTGTCGATTTGCCCCAGAACCACTGTTTGTTTCAAACAGGTTTTTTTAATCATCGCAATGAGCGTTCACAGATTTTGAACTACCTGGCTAATATTGTAACCATGACAACAAAGCTCCCCTTAACATAAGAAAGCGGAATTACTCTAACCCATTATTTAAAACCGAACCAGGATTTTTCCCCAAACCTGACCAAGTGGTTTCTGTGCCACAATGGAACCAGATCCATCAGTGAGCCTTAACGTTGTCTCATACAACAGACATGTATCAACGGGGATTTGTACAAGTTTTGGAAGCTACAGTGAAATGATGGGTTGGCTTACATCAGATCAGAAAAAGCTTCTGCTGTGGAGCATGAACAAATTATGTATTTCATCATATCATTTGGAAAACAGGTTGTAAATAATTTGAAGCAGCTCAAAAGTCTTTTAGTTTTCAGTTCCTCATCAAGCAGAGTCTCACTAGTGCAAACCGTCTACTCTCATGTCTGTATCACCACGACTGTAAACAAACACAGCAGCTGCACAGCCTCATGTTTAGTAATTAAACAGACCATCCACCATTTCTGATATCACAAAGCAAATGCAAGAATGTAAACATGTACTGTGGGCAGTGGAAGGAAAGTACAACACAAAGTTGAAATCTGATGCTGGACGACTTTGTAAAACGGACTTGAATCTCTTGTTTGATAAATGCTAAGTTGGAGCTAACTCAGGTGACCCTGCACCACCCCAGCGTGGATCAATAGGTTCCGAGACTTCTGCTCGCGCACGGAGTACATCACCGCAACGTGCACGGAGCAGGAGAAAGATAAAACCCTAATGAGTAACTCGTACAAATTTCATTGCTTGATCATCATCACTTCCTGAGTTACACGTGAGCAGTGATCTGGGCGATGCGTCCGTGGACATGAGCAGAGGCGCACATCAGGTTTGGTGTCAAAATCTGGAAATCAGCCACAGAGACCTTTGAAATGCTTCAGGACGGAGGGTCCGACTGTCACCACAGAGCTCTACTGAGATGTTCTGAAGAAAACGTGGAGTGTAAATGACCTGAATGAGGCATGATGGGTCTTGGGTTCTCAAACATGACAACACACCCGCTAACAGCGCGTTGAAAACGCACATTTTGCGCCCTACAACAACACAATCGTCTCTCCCACCTCTCTGCACACGAGTAGTTGTCTCTGAACTTATTGATCCACACTTGTAACGGGCTCCGCCTGCTGGGGGACCTCCCATGGTGCCCTTCCTTGACTCTCTGTTTTGCTCTCCAAGTGTTTAAATGTCACTATTACATGTGTTTTTAACATTTGACCTGATCTTTTCCTTTCACGTTCAACACTAGCACACGACTCCCCACTGATGCTCCTCATCCTCACACCTCATGTTTCTTTTATAGTGAACTGTGTTCATTTTAAATGAACCTGAACATCGGCATTTCAACTTGTCTGGTCTCTCCTCCTCTTTCAATCAAACATCAATTCTATTATCAATTAATCAATCGAAACCAACACCTCCTGCATCGAGACTAAATTCAGCTTCACTCGGCTGCACGGCAACACCTGAGTCCAGCAAGTGAAGGACAAGCACCGACACGCACACACACACACACACACACACACACACATTCAGGTACACAAGGGATAATCATCCAGGTGATGTAGTCGCTGAGTTGAAGGACAATAAAATGAACACAAAGGACCGCCCTCGACTCTCCTTCAAAACTAAAGGTGTGTTTGACAGAAACGACGTAATCACATGCATCCAAAGAGAAACACATGCATATACATATTTAATCTCTGGTATGTCTTCTTTATGACACTCAGACACATATTACCCCCTCCCCCCCTCTCACTTCCCCCCGCCCCCGGCCACCCGCCCCCTCCGCCACCCCCAATGTCTCTCAGCTGCCACAGAAACAAAGGATAAAAGCTGCATTCTTCTCATACATCAGCTAAACACACACAGATAACTGTCTTTACAGCAGCGGCTCAAACGCACTGAAGGAAGAAACAGTTCGAGCCGGTTCGTCCAGAACAAGAGCCGGAGCAATCAAACCAACGGCCCCGTGATGTCAAACGCTGTCTCGTAATCATTAAGAGTTCACCAGCAACATGAAACAAGAGGATGTGTCATTGGTGTCTAATTTCTAACTTTAATGACACATAACTGTGACTCCATGTGACATCGTCAACTCTTTTTAATTGAAGTTGATGGATGTTTATGGATCAGGGATCTGGAAATCAAATGAAATGATAACATACCAATACAAATTAGGCACTTTGCAAGAAATCATTTTTCTACAGTGGGAGAAAACTTTATTATTTGCTTTCATGTTTACTCAAATCCAATTTTTTTTTAAATGTTTACATAATCCAGAATAAAACTACATAAAAAGTAGCATGAAAAATATGTATTGACGTGTTACATTTTCATCAACAAATATAAATTGAACAACAGTGTGAAAAACGAATGAATTATTTTATTGTCTCCAGCATCACACCAAAGCATATAAAACACCCGTCAGTGCACGAGAGAATAGCGTGTCCGTGTCACGTTTTACCTCGGACACACCTCCACGACCGGGGTCATGTGACCAAGGTCATCTGACAAAGTACAAAAGTGAGCAAGTTGTTTTTGTTTAGATTAGTAAATTTCTGTGTCTACAATAATTCCAATAATTGTAATATAAACTGTTGTAGCACGGTGTTGAGCCATCAAAGGAGCTGCTGGAGATATAAATTCTGCTCTGAAATATTCCCACATTTAGCAATTCTAATATATTTTTTTATTACTTTCAGTTTAAAGTCCCTTGTTTCATTTTCATTTATTATGATTCTTCACCCATTTTTTTTCAGGCATTTCTTTTATTTTGTCACCCATTTATAAGAAGGAAGTGGAATTATGACACTGTCCACTATTTCATCTGAGAAAATCACAAATTAGTTTATAAATCAAAACCTCTGACGTATCCTTGTTTCTCTGTATTCCTGAAGCATGTGTGTCTGTCGCTCAGCGTAGATAACATACATCCAGTATACTGTAAGATTCAGTATGAGATGATGGACTGGTATTAGTGACTATTATGGGGTGAAGGATGACCTGAACGTGTGCAGGGCAGGGTGGAGGCAACTCCGTGTAATCTGGGAGGTTGGGTATCAAAAAACAAGCAGCCCGTCCATCCTCGTGTGTGTGTGTGTGTGTGTGTGTGTGTGTGTGTGTGTGTGTGTGTGTGTGTGTGTGTGTGTGTGTGTGTGTGTGTGTGTGTGTGTGTGTGTGTGTGTGTGTGTGTGTGTGTGTGTGTGTGTGTGTGTGTGTGCGCATGCTGGGATTCCTCATCCCCCGCTCATTGTCTTGGGCCCTGTAAGACAAAGGGTTAAGTAAATGTTTGGGGAAGATAAGACCACTCACCCTGACAGGCAGCAGGCCCCGCTGCTCACAGGGACCCAGACATGAATACGTCACACACTCACACACACACACACACACTCACACACACACTCACACACTCACACTCACCGTCACTGTATGCGCATTCACACAAAGACACAAATTCCCTGTTACAATCATCTAACCCTCCTTTTCTCTCTCTTCATTTCTATTTGACTCCTGGAATGACCCTGTTCTCTTCTCCCGCTGAGTATTTGGCATTTGATGCGCAGCATAGTAAAAGCAGCAGCTCCAGGTTTGAATTTAGTAAAAGTTTCAGTCCCCGGTAGCAAGTCTGGCAAACACAACCCACTAATTCCTGCTTTTCATGTCCCACTGTGAGGGTTTTAGTCTTCACAGAGAGAGCTCAGCCTCACGTCACAGCTCCCTGATAAGACCTGTGGTCTCGCAGTGGAGTGGAGGTTCATGAATTCTTGAACTTTGATGTCATGAGCTGATGCTGGAACCTAAATATTGCTCATAATTTTTCTGACATTCATCTGATACTGATCCAGCATCTGAAAATGAGTCAAACTCATTTTCTGACGAATGTGTCATCGAATCTGACCACAGTGACATCACGTGTTGGTTTGTGAGCTGCTGTTTTGAAGCGTCCAGCCTGGCATTTTGGGCGTTACCATTTCGTTTTTTTTAACACCATATTTGGAGGAGCTGAGGAGGACATGGGGGGTCCGACTGAGAACCTGAGGATACTATGCTCATCCAACCGTACCAAAAACCTGACTGCACCCAGGCATGTCAATCAAACTAGGCACAGAGCTCCAAATAAACCTCTCTCTAAAGGCCTATCATCTAATAAATTATAGAATTATTTGCAGAAGGATCACCAGAACATAAACCAGAGAGAGTGAATTTAGCTGATGACACCATAATAACTCATGGAAATACATTTCTAACTTTGTATTGTATGACAGAAGTTGATGTTTTTTGAATGGAAGTCTGGAGTTTTGTTTTTTTGTTGGGTTTTTTTGGTTTTTTTGGGGGTTTTTTTGTTTTTTTTTTAGCCTGCCCCTATAGGCACTCAGTGGTATTGCACTTTAAGGCATTTATACATTTGCTTCACTTTTCAGACTTGAAGAGGACGTCCACTTTTATATAGCGTTTATGTGCAGGGTGTACTGTAACTGATGCACACTCATTGCTCCAAGTGCAAAGGACCCCACAGAACTGGAACGAACAGATGAGTCCACAAAGAAGTTACCTTCATTTCTTAAGTAGAATGTCTTCATGGGAGACACAAAGGCATGTTTTTAATACTATTTATTTGATGATTACTGAGCACAGAATCTGACAATATAATGCATTGCATGAGACTGTCCTTCTTAAAAAAAAATGTAAAAAGACCACAAAGGTCTTTTGTGCAAACAGCTTATTACTCGACCTCTCGCAGTCCTTATGCAAATAAGGACAATCTGGTGTCCTGGAGAAGTGACGCCCCGCCCTCATGTGTATAAAGTCTGCGTCTCCCTTTCCTCCTGCACCAGTTCGTTGTTGTCCTTCGTGTCACTCGTTCCAGCGTTTCTCCGAGTGTTCGTGACTTTACCTGTGTATGACCTCTGATTGCCTCCTCGTGACCAAGTCTACTTTTGGCGTAACCTGACTGCACCACAGGCCTGTCAATCAAACAGAAGGAACAGCCTCCTAAAACCAGTCAAATTAATGATATGATTATTTTCAGATGGACCGTCAGAACACTAATCTGGAAGAGTGAATTTAGCTAACGACATACAGAAACCTTGAAGAAATGTATGGGAGTCTATGGAGCCGGAGGCTTTTTGGAGCCAAGCCCAGAAGCTACAAACACTTTTATATGCAGTCTGTGGTCTATACCAAACCAGGGGCGCTATATTAGGAAACACTTGTGGATTGTAACACAGGGTAGGAACAATACCTGCACGGTCGCGTGGGTCGGAGGAGTTGTTGTATTTTATCAAAGGATTTCTTTTTCAGGCCTATCTTGCAAATTTCAAAAAAATTTGAAATCAAAACTATGAAATCACTCCCTGCATCTGAGTTGCAAAGCCTCCGAATGATCTACCGTCCATTTCTAATCCTCAGACCGTGCTCGGCTTTTAGCGGCTGTCGCATCGATGATACAGAACCTCTGCAACCACGGAGAGACGTTTCGTTTTCGTAACAAATTTGACATTTGAGTAAACTGTTAATTTTAGCCCTGTGGCAGAAATGTAGAGCCGTCAAACAGTTTACATACCCCCATTCTTCCAGTGTGCCCACATGTGAGAGAACAGAAGCTGAGGGAGAAAATCCTCTCGGAGAACACTGAAAAAGGAGCTGTTTGTCAGTTTGACAAAATCATTCTTAAGATTTGTTTAAGCTAGCTTGAGTTATCAGATAATTTAGCATAAGTTAAATAAACTGTTTATCACCCAATAATTATACAAAGTTGACATTACATTTTTGCTTTCTTTATGACCTGTATTGTATCATCTGTGATTAAAATTGCAACGTGGATTAATTGCAGAAGAATTGATGGAATCAGGATTTGCTTACAGGGGTCAAATTCTTCAATAAGAATGTTTCATGTAAACTGTAACTTTAATGAACTTTGACAAGTGAATTGGATCAATACCAAGCCGCCTTGACACTGTTGACCTTTCAGGGCAACAGAGAGTCCAAAATGAAAGAAGCTCATGTTGCACCCTCATCTTGGCAGACAGTTGTGAGACAAGAGTTGAGACTGTTTTTTGTTTTTTTTAAACTATAGAAATTGATCACAGCAGTAATTATTTTATCTTTTATTTGAATCTACTGACGTAACTGATTGTTTTCCAGGTCTTAGTCATACCCCATGTATCGCCATGGAAACGGCAATCGCACTAACAAAAAGTTGTATATTTTGAGAGCGAATTGCCCCACAATATGAACACATTTTGAGGACATATTTTATTTAGTTGGTAACTTGTTGTATAGTCACAATTTTACTTAATCACGCTTAATTATTACCCTTATAAATGTTGGTCATAACACTTGAGCACAAGCAACCTCAGTTGTCCAACCCAATTACACAAAGCATCTGCATCAATCGACACCCGTCTCCCCAGACCGTCCAATCACCTCACAGATAATATTTCTTCCCAGAATACGAGGTCTTCTGTCCCGTCGCGATAACAAAAGCAGGGGTCAATCCTTGTTAGAACGGAGGTGCAGCAGCAGCAGACGCCTATTAAACAATGCCACCCACTCACTGTAGGAACTCTACAGATGCTCTCATTAGTGGCCACTGATCACTGTAGAGTGGGAGTTTGTAGGGGTAATAATAACCTGAAGGGGCCTCTCCTCCTCCTCCTCTGCTTTTTACTTCTCTCTGCCTGTCTCTCCCTCCCTGCTGGGCTTTATCAGCGGCCCTGGTCAATGTCCTACTGTCATGTCTTGATGTGATTTATGTCACAGGCTGTGAAGTCGACTTATCTCCCTCCTCTCCCCAATTCTCTCCCCCTGCCCTCCTCCGCCTTCCCCACCTCCTCCGCCGTCCTACGGAGGCTCGTCTCCCTCCGTCTGCAGCCTGCCCGGCTCCTCCGGCAGGGACAGGAGAGATCTGGGTGGGAGGAGGTGTGAGACGGTGGTGGTGGTGTGAGAGAAAAATTACTTTCCGAGCATCCACCTGTCCTGTAAATTACGAGCATTACTCTGGCCCTCGGTGTAAGTTACTGGTTTTCTGTGTGAGCGTACGGGATCAAATAAAGGTCAGCAAGATTTAGAGCTGCTGAAATGATGATCACTGATAATTTCATATTTTATTTGGAGAATTATATAAATAAATGTGCACAAGTTATGTCAACAGTGAAGTGAGTGAAACTCAAATTTCCACACTAACTTAGTTATACTCCACTAATTTTACATATCAGATTCTACATACAGAGTCCATGTGCATGTTTTGATTTTTTTTTAAACTGTGTACACCAGATATTAACAAAAAAATACTGGTGTAGAATTATTTTGATTAAGTCAACATAACTCATCAAAATAAAGGTAAAATGACAACTTTACTGAAAAGTTTACCTAAAGTTTGTTTTGGCAGTGGACTGCTTCAACAATCAAACTGATAACTGCACAACTCATGTTTCAAAGTGAAACAGTATCTTAAAATTAAAGTAATAATCATTCTTCAACAAAATTAGATAAAATGCTGGAAATTGACAGAAAACTACTCTTTAATCATATTGAGCCTAAAGACACCAAAGCACCATTTTTTTAAGCTTCTTTGGATAACTAAATTTAAAGCTTAAACAATTTTTTAAGTTCTCCATTTAAATTGTATTGTAACTCAGTGTTTCTTAGTATCCTCACAGTGTTCAAATCACCAGCCGACATGTTACTCGGTGGAGGCTTTTAGTTGTATCACTGCAGTCAGTACTTCATATTTCAGTAGAATCTCAGTCTTCAGCAGACAGTGCAGATGCCTGACAAACTCAGAACTGCTGGGTGTTTTTCTATCACCGCTATAATGTCTTTAAAGTGCATATTGCTTTATTTTATATTCAAACTTATTCGTGTTTAATTTCATGCATTTGTCTGTTCTTATGCATTTTATTTCTTTTCTATTTTTAAATGTTCCTTTATATGAGATACACTGCATATCTATTTTCTTTCTGTAAATCAATTTGAGCTGGATTTTTGGTATGAAAAGTGCTATACAAATAAAGTTTATAATTATTGATTCTATTATTATTATTAACAACAACTTTTTTTTTTCTTTTTTTTTTTTTAAACAGGTTTCTCAGTTCCGTCGGCATGAACCATCTTTAAGATGACTGAGCTAAACTCAGCCTGCAATTGACATCTCCAGCTGAACATAGTTGTGTCATCTTGCATCACATGACCTCAATATTCAGATTTATTAGGTCTTGTTTAAGAATAGTACTGACAATAATTTTCTCTGCTATAAAATATGAACTTGCAATGCTTAAGCGAGCAATAGCATTATTTTAAAGACAAAAAGATTTAGAATTCAAAAAGTAATCTGAAATATGAAATTATCTGCATTTTTTTTCACATAATAAACTGTCTCTAGGTGCATATGAGAAAAAAGCTGCATGAAGCCTTTGGTGTGTTCAGAGGGAACTGTGACATCTGGTGAATGTCTTCAAGTGATGTCAATTGAGTCAGCCGTAGGTTGAGGACTACAAGTTTGAAATAGATGGTTGATTGGCAACACCTTTGGTTACCATGGTAGCAGCAGACGCAGTAGAATACTAATGCAGACCATCATTAAGCAGCTACTTTGTCAGTTAAAGGGCAACAAAACCAACTCACTGTTTTAGTAAAAAGAAGTTAATCAGCAAAAAATGGCATCTCACTGTGGCTGGTCCTCACCGTTTCATTGCTTTCTGAATTTAAAAAAAAAAGATTTGTGTTGGAGATGAATTTCCAATGATATATCATTAACTTGGGTGGCGAAAACATTGCGATTACTGTGGCTGCTTCACAATAAAATACTCTGTGTTTTGTTAGTTAAAAGTTTTGCATGTGAACCAGCAGCACTAGGACATGTATCATTTGCAGTAATGAATATAACTCTGATATAACTGAACAGTAAACAGTGAGGCTGATATAAGTGAGATAAAACGGTTACATGTTTAGATAGTCAATCTAAATCCAACACAGGAATCATGGACCCATCCTCTACTAATAAAACCTATGATATAGAGAAATACTTGCTAATGTAACTTCAATTGATGGCCACTGCAGAAGAAAACCCTGACAATAAACTCATGCAATGTCATTTTTATAGGTTTATTGTGAAATACAACCCCAGACTTTAAAATTATTTCTGATCTTTTCACATGCTCATGATGTTAAGTCTATATCTGTGTGTGTGTGTGTGTGTGTGTGTGTGTGTGTGTGTGTGTGTGTGTGTGTGTGTGTGTGTGTGTGTGTGTGTGTGTGTGTGTGTGTGTGTGTGTGTGTGTGTGTGTGTGTGTGTGTGTTTATCCTCTTCCGTCCACCTTCCCCATCCTCTTGCCTCTCCTTCCTCTGGCCTTTGATGTGCTTTTAAAGTGGTCGACGCTCGCTCTGCTTTCCCTCTCACTTGACAAATGTTTATTAGTTTTGAAATGGTCTTTGAGGACCTTATGTGTCTCTCAATGGCATACTTAAAAAGAGAATAACTGGCTTCGAAACAAAGAGAATCAAATGATAGAAGTCATAAACAGTTTGCCTCATCTTTTGCCTCCCCGCCACTTCCTATCTGGGTCATTATGGTGAGGTTAGTTGGAGGAGCATGCTTCTCAGAGGAATGGCTCCAGGCAGCATGGAGAGCAGCAGGATGAAGAGAAAGCAGCGTTAGGAGTGTAAAAGAGAGAAGGAGTGATGGACAGCCGAGGATGAAAAGAAAGACATACAAGGAGAGAATGGGTGAGAGATGCCGGCAGACCACCCAGGTGTCCCGCTCCTCACTGCTGTTAGATGGATGATTTCTGGTTCATTGCCAGCGTCAGGTTTGATCCTGTGACTCTGCATCCACAGCACCACAACTCTGCATATCTAACCTCTGAGCTGCCTTGAAACGGAGGATTAGCGAGCTCGGTGTCTGCATGTCTTCCATTCATTGTTCTTCTTACTCTGAAGTATGTATCAGCCTTGTTTGACAACTTGCAATGAAAAGTAATGGTAAGTAACATCAGAGATTGGCGCTGGGCCCAAGTTCTTTATTTGCAGATGTCATTAAATAATGTCTCCCTCTCAGTCTTTGGTAAACATTGAGGAATTAGAGAAAAGTCCTCTGGGATTCAAATGTTTCCTTTCTTACCTTGCAGTTTAACACTGAAATAAACATCCAAGTGAAATACAAGTTCACCCAGCCAGTTCTGTGAGTATGAGAACCACAAAATACAGCTTCAGAAATGCTGAATAATGTAACTCAAGCCAGGTATCTCTTTGTCAATGATCCATACAAGGGCATAGGATTAGTATCAGTATTGGTCTTGACACAACAACCAATTCCCTCCACCCGACAGTGAAAAGGCTGGTAATGTTAGGTAGCTGGCAGGTTTTCATTTTGAATTAACGTGGCTACTGGAGCGTCAGGTACTTACTCCTTAGGCTCTCAGTGTTGAAAAAGCTTCTGATATTCTTTTTCTTTTTTTAGTGAGGAGTGGTCAAAGTACAAAGATGTGTTGCCATGGATGATATGTCCAGGCAATAGGAGTAAAGGAGAAAGTCATCTGAATCAAACAATTTTGCCCATGCTTGAGGAATGGCCTGTCAGCTCTGCCTCCTCCATGACTGTCAGCCAATCAAATGCTAGCATGCCTCAGTAGGTCACCTTAGAGGCATAGCTTTTGGAAGGGCACATTAAAAATAATACCAGGTTTACCAGGTATGTCCAACTGGTTGGAGACTTTAGGGCAGACCAAGAACATCCTGGAGACATTAGAAGTCTCTTCGACCCTGACTAGAAAATGTTGCAGGGAAGAGGGACATTAGGATTACCTTGCTTAGCCTTCTGCTGCTACAAACCAACTTCGGGCAAGTGGCAGAAAATAGATAGATGGGAAATATAATTGGCACAATAACTTGCTAATGTCCCTCTTATCTTCTGGTATTATAGCTTGGCTCCATCTGGCTATTGCTCACAGCTTCGGGCTTCAGGCAGTGTGATAATAGTCTGGAAATCCTGTTGGCATTAAGACCAATTGGCGACCAGTGCGGGTGGTTCAGTGCCACGACGAAGTCATTCCATCAATTACAGCGGAGATTAAGTTTGCGGGAAAAACATACATGTACAGTATATGGAGGTCAATGCCAATTAGTAACAGTTGCTCCAATAGTTTAAAAATTAACCTGAAGTTCACACTATGAAAATGACTGGAAACAATCCTCAGTGGAAGGTGTCCAGACCCAAATACTCACACAGAGAACCAGTCCAGTGGTAATAGGGATGACATGGTCAAATTTAGGTGAGCCATTTAGAGTTCTTTGTCCCACCATTCAACTGTGTAGTCTTGGTTTGAAGTTAAATTCAGTTCAATGGATGCTATAAGCATGAAGAAAACAAATCTCAGCGCGTAACCTCTTAGTTTGCCCATTCTTCTTCCTCGACTCTCTCCTGTCACCCCTCTCTGAACTCTATCCCTCACTTTCCCCTCTTCTTTATGCCTCTTCCTTCTCCTTCCCCGTCTGTCCTTCTCTCCCTCTTATCCCTCTGCAATGTCCGGCCTTTCCCCATCCCTCTTCCCTTTCCATTCCTCTACTCTGCCATCCTCGCTGTCTTGGCGGCGGCTGCCCCTTATCGGCCCGCAAAGAGCCTAAGAAAACAGCGTGATGTGGGATCCTTATAGAACGAGATGGTGTAATTGCCTAATTGCTTTTTTTTCCCCTCCCGTCAAGGGGTTCTGCTTTCTGTCAGCCAGGCAGGAGCCCATAAACACCGGCCAGCTATTCCCAGCATCTCCCTCAATGTCACCGTTTTGTGCAGTTTGATTGGCTTAACGCCGAGCCAGGGCCTATTGCTCATTGGCTCCTCCCAGGATGAATGGCCCCGCTGACAGCCAATGGGGCCACAGCAGGGTGAGAAGGGCGAACGGGAGAGTAAACAGCATTTTTTTTCTGGAGTCAGGGACATGCAGGGCTCTCTAATGTTTCCAGTTCGGTTTCCCAAGAGACTAAAAGCGTTCAGGATTGCAACTCAGGGATACACAAGTTAACCATTGATGGTAACAACAGAAAGATTTGAGCTGTGTATAAATGCACACAAGTTGACGCTCAAGCATCTGAGGCGGGTTCACAAGACTAATATGTTTTAGGGGATTTTAGGTATCAATTAGTCCTTAAACGTTACAGAAGACAGGGAGATTGAAAGTTGTAGGGTGTTAGATGAAGGCCGTGGCCTAGAAACAGAGCATAAATCAGGTCAAAGTCTCTGCGTCTCTCTATCTTCCTCCTCCAACGCTCTCTCTACTCGAGCACACTCACTCCATCCAAGGCCAAGCAATCTGTCTGCTGAGGCAGAAAGGTCTGAGTGAGAGAGAAGCGGTATCAAGTGGAGGAAAAATTGGACAAAAGCATGCTTAATATTGGCCATCTCAAAACCATCCTTTACCCCCATCCCCCTTTCCCCTCCTCCCTCCTCTGAGGCTCTCTTCAGTCCACACGTCTGGCTGGAAACCCCCATGTGATAAATATTCTCTGTCTCAGACCCTCAGTCCCCTGTCCATCTCTATTAGTTTGAATGAAGATAGATGTGGACATTGTATATGTTCCCATGGCCATCAGTTTCAAACCATTCTTTTCACCATTCTTTGAGTTTCCAAGTGCACAGGACTAAAAATGGAGTCAGGTAGTCACAGCGAGGAGAAAATGTAGAACAGAAATAGACTAAGAGAAGGAGAAAAACACAGTAGCACGGTTCTTTTATCAGCAGAGCCACACACTAATCCAGGAGAGGAAGCCTGTGGGCGTCCTGTCATGCAGGCATACAGGAAACAGATTGGTACAGACGGGAAGTCAGCAGCAACACAACAAGGTACACAGTCCTGCATCAACGACGCTTAGTGTTAAACTACTGATCCCCAAACGGTAGATGTACAGTCACACAGGCTTGACTACATTGGGCCAAATGCAGACCTGATAGACCATGTTATCCCAGCATGATGTGACGATGTTCCAAAGACCTTCTTGTGGTGTCAGGAATTTTTGGCATTCTCAAGCTTCAATTGCCCCATAAATGTTCATTGGTGTTGAGATTAGGGGCCCTATTTCCATCCACCTAAGAGCAGCACAGGTGTGCCGGAGGCGCAAGTGTGTCCAACTTGTTTGGTATTTTGGTGAACACAAGCACAAAGCGCAGCGTGGCGGTGAAGTGAAGTAGATAACTAAAAGAATGAAGGAATAGATCATTAGTTGTGTAGCAGCCAACTTCAATCATGTCCAATCTCATTGGCTTTAAACCACTGCAGCGCAGCATAATGTCAGTTTCTAATGGATGAAGATGCAGGCCGGCACCCCCATCCAAACTTTATGAAGGAGGAAACTCACATTCTTACCTGCGACGTTTAAGCTCATAATCACAGAATTTATGGTTGTATGAGTCAGCCTTTAAGGGCTGATGATGTTAATTTGGCTTAAGAAGAGGTAACTAATCATATAAATGCTTTTTCGCCTCGCATAATGAGAAACGCTGCCCAGTTTAGGAAATGGTTCAATAAAATAGGAAACAGACTTCCATCTTCGATTCGCCAAATACTGGCATTACTTAAATGTCAAAGTGAACAAAGAACACTCATCCAATACTGCATATTGAAATCAGGTGTTGGAACAATGTTGAGGAGTGAGCAAGTAAATTATGGAAACTTAAAGCTCCCGATTGCTCTTTCATTAATTAAATGTCACTGGTGTCGTGGTGTTCATAAATAAACTGCATCTGGAGCTTTGAGTGAGGCCTAATTTACTTTCCAATCACTAATTAAATGCAGGGCATGCGAAAATTGCCTTCACCTTTTGTGTGTAAATGACAGTGTCACACTCTGTGTGGCTGGCTAGTTTACTCAACCAGATGGGATGACCAAAAGACTTTTGAATTAAAATACACAAAGAGGGGTCTATGTGTATTTCAATTGAAATTCATTTGTAGTTCACCCAAGTGTCTTTTATAGTTTGTGGTTGAGATTGGCTACTGTGTCAAATTAGTCTATTCAATAGACAAGAGACAGCTTAACTTTTTACATGATTAACTGAATCAAAAGGTTGCATTCAAAAAAAAAATCCTATTTTATATATTTATATAAGTGGGTTTAAATAAGTAGGACATCCACCAAACCAGCCTGTGGGATTTTGGACGGGTATGTCCATGTGCAGTCTCGTCCACTGAAGCACAACACTTAGATCTGGTTTGACCTAAAAATTGACACCAAAATTCCACTGAACCTATATATAGTGTGTATATACGTATATAGTATATACCAGTACCGATGCGCCTGGATTTACACTTAGTTCTGATCCAATGTTTCTCATTATGCTATTATTATTATATTGTGCTTCTCAGTGAGCAATGTTCTGCTGGAAACTTGAGGCACAACTATTTCTCTAACAGGTTATCAATGGCTACTGGCTGATTTACTTGAACAAGCTTTAAACAAGATTAGTCAATCAAATCCACCCGGCCCTTATTCAAATGCTGCTTCAAAGTAAGAGATACAACTCAAGGGAATCTCAATACTCTTATAATGTCTTTGATCTGCTTCAGTCTTATTTCTGAGCTAAAACTAGGACTGTGACGGTAGCGGAACGTGTTTTCATCCCGGACTGCTTGATACCTGACGTTCAGTTCAGTATGACATTTCCTTGGTTCAATACAGCGATGAGTGGAACGGTTACTGTTACTACAACCTTTGTGTTCCCAGAACCAAAATGGAAGAAAAAGCACGGATTCTAGAAAAATTCTTTATTGTAACCCTGAAAAAGACAAAGACACATGCGGCTGACAAAGGACAAAGTTTCTAACTACACTTGAACCCTGGACATTGCTTAACGTGTGTGTGTGTGTGTGTGTGTGTGTGTGTGTGTGTGTGTGTGTGTGTGTGTGTGTGTGTGTGTGTGTGTGTGTGTGTGTGTGTGTGTGTGTGTGTGTGTGTGTGTGTGTGTGTGTGTGTGTGTTCAACAAAGTACACACAAGGAGAGACCTTGAGACATCGTCTAACTCCTCGGTTCTTTCCTGTATTTCTACTGTATACAGACTTTAATTTGATATCTGCATACGATGAAAACAAAAGTCACCGTCTCACACACACACACACACACACACACACACACACACACACACACACACACACACACACACACACACACACACACACACACACACACACACACCCATGTACCTACGTACTGAAGGGCATGGTAACATTTGTGGTATTGGGCCGTAAATCCCAGGTGATACACACACACACACACACACACACACACACACACACACACACACACACACACACACACACACACACACACACACACACACACACACACACACACACACACACACACACCTGTGTGCACATAGGTACACGTTCTCCACACAGAAATTCAGCCACTAACACTTTCTTTACTTCACTTCCTTTTTCCGGCTCATTATCACACACTGTCCCTCTTGCTGAAGTCTGTTCGGTCTTTCTTCTTCTCTGCTTGGGTTTGAAATATTTATTCTACCTCTGCTTGTTTGAAGTCGCAGCTTTATTCATCGCTTTGGGTGGCCTGGATTTTGTTGCCAGCTCCTGATGCTCACGGGCTCAGCTATGGAGAGGACTCTACGGTATTCACAGTCACACTAATATGGACGACTACACCAGTGATTTTTACAGCTAAGAAAGAAAATTGCATGTATCATTTGCATCTTGTTCTGAAACGGTCAGAAGGGTGGATGTTCCTCCTTCTCAAATGGGAGCAGAATGTAAGTGTAACAGAGTGGAAATAGTTTGGTTATCTGGGTATATAGTGTGTATGAGGTGTTGCGTGGTTTGCCTCACAATCCGCAGTTTGGGATTAGCCATCGATACAAAAATAGCCATACAGGACACCCAACAGGAGCCAGGATACAGTATCCCAAAGTCCTGAATTTATAAAGAACTCATTATTACGAGGTCAACCTCTGAGCCATGGTGTACATGTAGGGCTCTATTTTCATACCCGATCACAATTTGGTACAACGGGGGTTATGTCATTGAAGATGGGGGTGAAGTGCAATTTTAGTGACAAAGTTACGCTCACGCCGACGCCAGCTCAGATGAGGTCTGAGCACAACGAAGCAAATTGAGATCTATTTCTGTGGCTTCAGTAGGCAGAGTGCACATGAACACACCTGTCCTAAATCCCAGAGACAGATTTGGTGGATGTTCTACGGAGTTAATCCCTATTTCATAAATAATTCAAAGAAGGATTGTTGTTTTAAACCACCCTTCTCATTCATTTAATCATATCTCAAATCCAGCAGTTTGTCAGTTGAATTGGATGTTAATCAGGCAGTGACATGACGCAGTAGCCAATCCCAGCCATCTGATATAAAAGGCACTCCGGTTAACTACAACAATTGCAATTAAATCACACATAAAGAGGCAACTATTCAAAAAAGCCCTTTCTTCTTCTAATCTTTACACACAGTAGCTGTGGTCATTTCATTTAATGAATGGAAAATAAATTAGGCACACTCAGTGCACCGATGCAGTTTGTTTACTGACACCACAACATCAGCGACATTCCAGCACATGATTTCACTGTATTGGATGAGTGTTCTTTGTTCACTTTGACATTTTATCAATGCCAGTGCTTTCTGTCTGTAAGGCGCACGTTTTTGTCTTAAATCATTAACCTCTTTCTACACTGGACAATGGTTCTCATGATATATCAGTTACTTCTTTCAAAGCCAATTTCACATGATCTGCCCGTAGAGGCTGACTTGTGTATCGTAAATTCGGTGACATGAGCCTGAACCTCCAGACAAGTATATGAGTGGGATTGTCCATAAACACTGTTGTTGTGTTTGAGCATGCATTCAAGGCACAAAGCCAAGTATTCCATTTTCTGAAATTAGAATAGTCTATTAAGTGCTCACTGGAGGCCCTGCTCTGGATTTCTTTAATGTGTTATTCAAAATATGCAAGAAAGGTTTCTCTGTTCAATACACCGGGAAAACCGGAACCATATTCTGCTCCGGATGGGATTGTTTTTTGTATCCAAATCGTAAAAAGATTCTTTGACGATCCTGGAGATGCGTTCTGAAGTGACCTTTCTTGTTTTTGGAAGGTTGCCAAGGGTTTATTTTCGGACATCTGAATGCTTTGCTCTGTGACCTGAATGTAGGCTAATAAAGTACATGAACGCACCGCATCAATCCCAACTATTTCAGTTTTATTTCTTCTGTCGCCCGTTATAAATGGTCACATTCTTCCATAAAATGTACTACAACATTGTTTGCTTTTGCACAACATGAAATGCTACTTTTGCTAAAGGGAAAACTGGAAAGGAGATTGATGAGCTGCTGTAATCTCCCACATGAGCAACAGAACACCAGTTATTATAGACCAGTCGGATGTGTTCAATACCTGAAGGGGTTGCTCGCCTGGTATTGTTTACTGTTGTGCAGCACTAAAATAAGTTGGTGTAAATTCATAGACATATACTGTGTAATCATTTCTCAAAGTTTGGTTACAAGTTTGTTTGTGCTGCCGACCAACTGGCTCAGTTATTGCTTGTCTAATTTCATGTAAATCATTCTCTTTGTCTCATATTTTTAGTTTAATCTTCTGAAAAGTATATTTTGAAGGTCACCAAAAAGAGCAAGAGGCAGGAAATCCTATTTGAAGTGTCTTTTTACTGTTGCACCAGATCACAGCTTTTCTCCAATAATAGTTCCACTACAGTGTTCAAAGGTGAAAACAAACACTTTTATGCCTGTCTGTCTCCTGGGCTACCCGTCAGTGTGTATCTAAACATGGGCAGGCATCCAGCAGACATATTGGAGAAGTGGCTCAGCATCAGGGCTCCACCCTCCGAGTCCAATGACCGAGGTTTAATGACACGTGCACTCAAACACCAACTCACACACACATATCGGGAACTCTGGTATGAGGGCTGGTGGAATGGAGAGAGTTTCCATCTGCACACACACACACACACACACACACACACACACACACACACACACACACACACACACACACACACACACACACACACACACACACACACACACACACACACACACACACACACACACACACACACACACACACACACACACACACACACAGCCTTATCAGGACATCAGCACAAGGATTGGCTGACTGGTTGGCAAAGGAACTTTTCGCACCCTTGTTTGATGAGGTCACTGACTACAGTTGGACGTGGAGCTGGCTCGGGCTGGTGCAGGTCCTGTAATGGAGGGTTTCTTGGGGACTAGAATGACGTTGTTGACATTTGAAGCAGGAGGGGACTTCACATAGTTTCAGGGATCTGTTGAAGATAAACATTGAAATCAATTGGTCGGCACAAGAGTGGGCAACACTGTCTGCTTTCCTGATTTTATAAACGTATCATAATACATCATCACCACCTGATGCAGATCATTTTCTTAGCTTTATTTCAAATGATTGTAACTTATTTTGAGTAAAATAAATAATATTTATAGATTATTCAGAAGAGAAATATGGTGCAAAGGGTACTGTACATTTATTTCGAAAACCTCTTTTTAAAATGAAACCCTTTAGTAATCATTTTATAAACATTAGTGCCAAATAGTCCAATATCTCTACTGTCAAAAAAGAAAACCCAAAGCAACAAGTGAAATATCTGCACATACAAAGTAGCATGGAAAAATGAAAAATAACTATTTTAATATCATCTGTGGTGGTGTTGCTGTGAAACTTTATGCCAATCCACTGAAATACTGCAGAATATTTGTAAATTGGAGCAAGACATGTGGGCTAATAGGACTCCTGGCTCAGATACATGCACCACCCTTGCCACCACCTCTGTATTCAGAGGTTCCCAGAGTGCACCTGTCAGATCGGCCGGGCCTCGCTAAGCAGGACAGATTTACACCGAGGACCATTTAAAGCTATTACAATGACTCCCTCACAGAAATGCAAGCGGTCTGCAGATTCATAGGCGGCCGTTAATTTCCAAAAGTGTCTGGTCCTGCTGCTCGGACATGATCTCCTCCCCCTAGTGCCTGACATGGAGAGAGCTGCATAAACATTTACGCAGCAGTATTTTTTAAAGGCCCTCTACAGTGTCTTGTAAATCTGCCCGCTGCTTTGATGTCTTATCTGCTGGGCGTGTGTGTGTGTGTGTGTGTGTGTGTGTGTGTGTGTGTGTGTGTGTGTGTGTGTGTGTGTGTGTGTGTGTGTGTGTGTGTGTGTGTGTGTGTGTGTGTGTGTGTGTGTGTGTGTACCTATTGTTATGCATGTACAATTTCCATGCAAATTTTTTTGCCTCTTGTCGTCAATCTAATCACTGGAGAAAGTTTTAAAATTCAATGTCATTATCAGTAGAAACCACAGTGGCTATCAAAATCAATTAACATAAATAAATATGATAGTTGTTTAATTATTTGTGTACAGAATTCCTTTGATGAAAAGCAAATTTGTATACATTACATGTAACAGACATCTCTGTAAAACGTGTATCTCCAAATCTGATGTTTTTGACAGTTTCAGATGAGTTGAAAAAGTTATAATAATTCTGGAACAAAATAAACATTTTGGGAGCTTTGATATTTGTCTCTTTCGGCTCGGGGATGGAAATAAAGCATAAATTCTGCCAAAAATGAATCTTAAAATAATAAGCGTTTTAAAACAAGTAGTAGTTCATTGGCCCGGTGTGTTTATCGACAGTAATGCATGCTGGTGTGCCCTTGAGCAAGACATCGACCCTCCTCTTTCAAGTTTAACTGTGATTTAAGCTTTGGCCTGCAGAGTACGAACCGAGACCCGGAGTCAGTACGGGAAGTGAAGATTTTAGTGAGACACATTCTCCCTCTGGGAATGTTTCCTCTGTAAACCTCAGATAATTCCAGCATCACTCTTCCAGTCCTTTTCCTCCTGGATGGAAAACAGATGAATCGGTTCGATAAATTGAAGCAGTAAAAAAACAAACCAAATATCCAAACATTTTCTTAATATTCCCAGAGAGACGGCGACAATGTCTTTGTGATTGGTGCCCCTGAAGGCCTATCGCCTCCTCAACAGATTTGTTAAATGCTGTTTATGTAACAGCGAGAGGGGGGGACTCAGGTGATTTACAAGCCTGTGAGTGTTTTAATGATGGCTGGTGCAGGTCAAGGTAATGATCATAAATAAGAGGAGCAGGAGCGGAGGGGAGGAGGAGGATGAAGGGGGGTTGAACAAGTGAGCGAGGGTTGAAGAACATCATAACAAGTCGTGGGACGGGTTCAAATTCCTGCAACTCGTACGTGTCATAACTTAAAGCTACATGTGTTGACCCAAAAAGAGAGCCGTGAAAGTGGTTGGTGGGCCTGATGGCAACTTCGAAGTGTGTTGGAAACATCTGCCGGTCCTCATAATACCATTTCTTAGTGGCAATTCTGGGGAAAAGATTGTAGCAACATACATTTGTCACTGAATCTGAAGTACCTGTTCTGGAGGAGAAATCCAGAATTTAAATTTAAGCAAAAAAAGTGCCTATATTTGAAAGAATTCTCGAAATATGGAAAATGATATGAAATAACATGTTTTTATCGTGATTTTTCCAATCTTGTCACCATTTGAGATTTGACTGACGCTTTCAATTATGTCGTCTCACACCGTGCTCGTCCTCTTCAGTAGTTTAAAGGCTCCCAACAGGAGAAGTAGCAGCAATGATAATATACCTGTAGTAAATGCCGTTAATTCATCTTTTGCTGATTTTCTTAAAATTTGGTCTATATTTGATAGAAATCTTGCTGTTGATGACTTCAAATTTAGCCTTGATAGCAGCTTCACTCAGCGTTTACTCTGTGGAGATTTATGCATGAATGCAAAACAAGTTGCACCCCTCCAACAGGTTGTTTTTATTGCTTTTATTTACTCTGTTTCATAATTCATCATTCAAGTGAACTAATGTTAGCCTGCTAATTCAACACCTTTGGATAGAAGTAAAGGGATACGGTCGACGTATTTGACCAGACTTTTAATCCTGTTCAACAATAATGTAATTAGGGAAGATTTGAAATTAACTAGCCTATTTTTTAAAGACACATATTTTATGAAAACAAAGGACATAAAACAAAGTTTACAGATGTTTGGTACTTCATGGATGTTTTAGCCACTTGGTGGCAGCAGGAGACAGCTGTAAACACAACACATGTTTACTAGTCAACAGAAATTCAACTGGCAACAGTTGTGATAATTGAGTGACTAATTTACATGAACGTTCTCTGGTAGCAGAGAGAGAGAGAGAGAGAGAGAGAGAGAGAGAGAGAGAGAGAGAGAGAGAGAGAGAGAGAGAGAGAGAGAGAGAGAGAGAGAGAGAGAGAGAGAGAGAGAGAGCTTCTCAAATGTGAATCATTCTAAATTTCGAGTTTTTTATAATGTTAAACTGTATTTTTAACTGAGAGTCATTCAAATGTGTTAATTTAAAGTTCGGGGAAATAATGATCTCACTATTTTCTCATTTTTTTAATCTATATATCCATATTATATCAATATCGTGATATGCGTAAAGATATCGTCTTAGATTTTGGATATTGTAATATGGCATCAGTGCTGCCATATCTTGGTTTTATAGGCTGCATTGCAGTAAATTGATGTATTGTTCTGAACTTATAGATTGTTCTAGCTGTTCTAATATGTTTCCTTTAACCACGTAATCATTACATCCACATTACTGATGATTATTTATCAAAAGTCTCATTGAGTTAATATTTAATGAAAGAACATTTAAGTATTTTTTTTACGGTTAAAAATATTGTGGTATTTAAATTTATTATGACCCAGTCATACTTTTGAATAGGAAACCACCAATTTATTATAAAAGAGAGTAATTGTCACATGTTTTAGTGATAAAAATAAATTGGTTGCAGCTCTCCAATGTTGGAATGAAGCTTTACTGCTGTCGTCTGTGTGTTAATTACTTGAAACACAGAAAAGACAGAAGCAGTTTGATGAAACACAACTTTGCAACAAATGAGCTCAGTAGAAACGAAAGCAGTTGAGTTCTTTAAAAACAGACTCTGTTTGGAGTCACTCAATAAGAGAAGGCCCATAAGATGGAGGATAAAGAACCAGCCGTCGTTGATACTCTACCTCTGAAATAAATGAATAATTCGGATTATATGGACCTAAATGATATGGAGCAACCTGTTGGTGCAGCTCCTTACGGTAGCCTTGTAAGTGTAAAAACCAAGTCATGCCATGAACAGAATTCCCTGAATGGATCAGCTCAGACAGGCAAACACACTCTCACACCCACATCCATCCGCTCACAGACTCCACTCAGGTGTGTGTCATTGTACCTGAAAGCTCTTGAGACAGACTCACCCTGTAAAATACACACTCGCTGTGATAGGATTGTGTAATTGTAGCTCTCTGTTTGTTCCTGGAAGTCATTCTGCACTTGTCCCATATCTGCTGATGCCTGCGCAGCCCTAAACTGAAGGCAAAATAAATATTGCACTTTTGTATTTACTTGGAACCCGAAGTTCGCACAATCAGCTGTCTGCAAATTTCTGATGGGAATAATTCTTTCAGAAATACATTTTATTTGTTTATGATATTCAGAAATGATTTGATTAGGCCATAATTATTTTCAGTTTGACTTTCGAGGGACTTCATGGGGAGTAAGAAGGCCCCTGCAGAAGAGGAAAACTGGACATCAATAAATTGCAGGTGTTTGACCTTTGACCTACCACCCTCCCCCCCTGCACACACTCCACTCAAAGGACCACTGCTCCAGTGTGGTGTGGGAAGGTTTGGGCTCGGACATCTGCTGATCAGACCCATGTTGAGCTTTAAGGCTCAAGTGGGCCCTCTTGTGCACAAAAGTAAACATTACATCAGAGTTCAGTTCAAGTCAACTTTATTGACAGCTGTGGAAGCGAGGTTCAAAATGCTGCTACCAGGATTTTGTGGCCTCCTTCTTGTTACCATGATCCTCCTGGTGGGTCTCAGTCTCAGTCTCAGTCAGGTCAGCACACAAAATGTGCCACTGTAATCGTTTGTTGTAGGTTTGCAGTGATATGTGGTTCACTGTGTGTTTGTGTTTATTTTGAATCTTATTGCAACCTCGGTTATTCTGTAGTCACTGAATATCGGTTTGTAATGACTCTGTGTCTTTTTTAGGAAATGTTGTTATATCGTGGTCATTGTGTGTCTCTTTGTGATCATTTCGCTATATTTGTTATTATTGTGTCTGTTACTGTTTGTGGTCATTTTGCATACCGGGCAGCATGGTGCTGCAGTGTTTAGCACTGTCACCTCTCAGGAAGAAGGTTCAGTGTTCAAACCTCAGCTTGGTCTTGGTTCGGACTTTGGGGCGTGGCTCTTTCTGTGAGCAGTGTATGTTCTCCGTGCGCCTGCGTGGGTTCTCTCCGGGTACTCCAGCTTCCTCCCATCATCCAAAAACATGCATGTCAGGTGATTCTAAATTGCCTGCGGTTGTGAATGCGAGCGTGCGTGTCTGTTTCTGTCTTTCTGTGTTGGCCCGGTGATACACTGGTAATCTGTCCAGGGTTTACCCTGCCTTCACCCAAAGTCAGCTGGGAGAGACTCCAGCTCTGTGACCAGGTTCAGGATACAGCGGGTATAGATGATGGATGGATTTTGCATCTCTTTGTGGTCATTGTGTGTCTCTGTGTGTTCATTGTGTGTCTCTATGTGGTCATTGTGTGTCTCTGTGTTAATTTTATGTCCCTTTGTAGTTGTAGCAAGAGGGTGCTACCGGGTGGGCCGGCCGGCCTACCCCACTCCCACCTCCCCCGAGAGCGGGAGAGGAAGTCGGCCACGGCCATTCGCGCCCCCGGCCTATGAACCACCTTGAAGTTAAAAGGCTGTAATGCCAGATACCACCGAGTGATCCGGGCGTTCGCATCCTTCATGCGGTGCAGCCACTGGAGCAGGGCGTGGTCCGAACAGAGGGTGAATGGGCGTCCCAGGAGGTAATGTCGCAGGGAGTCGGCTGCCCACCGGATGGCCAGGCACTCCTTCTCCACCGTACTGTACCTGGCCTCCCTCTCTGATAGTTTTCGACTGATGTAAAGAACGGGGCGGTCAACCCCCCGCACCTGCTGGGACAAAACAGCCCCCAGCCCTCTGTTCGATGCATCAGTCTGCAGGGTAAAGGGAAGAGAGAAGTTAGGTGTGTGGAGGAGTGGTTCCTTACAGAGAGCCTGTTTCACCCTCTCAACTGCCTACTGGCACTGCTCCGTCCACTGGACCGGATCTGAGGCACCTTTCCAGGTCCGGTCGGTCAAGTGGCTGGTCAGCTCCGCAAAGCCCGGGATGAACCGCCTGTAATAACCGGCCAGCCCCAGTGTCGTAAAGAAACGTGCCGTGCCCAGTCGGTCCAGGAGTTTGTCGACCCGGGGCATTGGGTACGCATCAAATCGTAACACATTAATAACCCTGCGATAGTCCATACAGAACCGTATAGCTCCATCCTTCTTGATAACAAGAACAATGGGGCTACACCAGGCACTATTGGACTCTTCTATTACTCCCATCTCCAGCATAGCAGCCAATTCCCTTTGAACCACTTTCCTCTTGTGTTCAGGTAACCTGTAGGGTCGCAACCGCACCGTCACGCCCGGGGACGTCTCAATATGATGTACTATGAGGTTCGTGCCTCCTGGCAGGAGGGAGAACACATCAGCAAACTGCTTCTGCAACTGGGCAACGTCTGTTCTCTGGGTCCCGGAGAGATGGGCGTCACAAGGGAGCGAGGCAGGATTGGTAGATTTTGGAACCTCTGGCCCCAGCTCCTCTCTCTCTGAGAAACAGACTCCGCCTCTCTCCATGCCTTCAAGAGGTTGAGGTGGTAGAGCTGTGTAGCTCCGCCCCTGTCAGATCGCACCACCTCGTAGTCGACGTCCCCTACTCCCCTTGTGACCACAAAGGGCCCTTCCCACTTGGCGAGGAGTTTTGAGCTGGAAGAAGGAAGTAATACAAGTACCTTTTCTCCCGGTGTGAATTGCCTCAGCTTGGCCCCTCTGTTGTACAGCCCTTGTTGACGTTCCTGGGCCTGGAGCAAATTCTCCCGTGACATCTGACCCAGTGTGTGGAGTTTTGCTCGCAGGTCCAGGACGTATTGAATTTCATTTTTCCCAGGGCTCAGACCTTCCTCCCAGTTTTCTTTAAGCAGGTCGAGCACCCCCCATGGTTTCCTGCCAAACAGCAGCTTGAAGGGAGAAAATCCCGTAGAGGGCTGGGGGACCTCCCGCACTGCAAACAACAGAGGATCAAACCATTTATCCCAATTGTGTTCATCCTTGTGGATAAATTTACAGATCATGGACTTTAAAGTCTTATTCAGATGCTCCACAAGACCGTCAGTTTGTGGGTGATAAACACTGGTCCAAATAGACTTAATGCCCAGTAATCCATAAAGTTATCTCAGTGTTCGTGACATGAACGGAGTGCCCTGGTCAGTCAGAATCTCTTTCAGAATTCCGACTCGGGAGATGACCTGAAATAGAGCCTGCGCAACACTCTTTGCAGAAATGTTGTGCAACGGCACTGCCTCGGGATATCGTGTTGCATAATCCGCCAGAACTAACACAAAGCGATATCCCCGTGTGCTCCGGCAGAGGGCGCAAAGGCGCTCTCGGAATGGCCGGCTGGTTTACCAATTGACACTTCGGGCAGGATGCGCCCCAGCGGCGCACATCCCCCCGGATGCCCGGCCAGTAAAATCGGGTCATTATCCGGTCCAGTGTTTTATCATATCCCATGTGGCCAGTCATCGGGTTATAGTGAGCCGCCTGGAAAGTTATTTCCCGTCGGCTTTTTGGCACCAACAACTGGGTGTTTTCTTGACCTGTTTGAGTGTCACGACTCACTCTATACAGCCTGTCCCTGATCACTAAAAAGTGTGGATATGACAGCACTGCGTCAGGGCGCACCAGCTGACCATCAATTCTTATCACTTGGTCAAAGGCGAAGCGTAGAATATCGTCCCGAGACTGTTCCAGTGGAAAATCCTCCATGGAGCGTAATTCAGGAACCGGTCTCTGCCGGTTCCCCCACCCTGTCTGCAGTGTCGGACAACCTTGCATCGCCGCTGAGCACAGCACGCATGTCCCTGTCAGTCATGAACACACCCGCGCACACTGCCTCATTAATTTATGAAACCCGGGCCAATCTGTCCCCAAGATTAGGGGGTGCGTGAGGCTGGAGCTAACTGCGACCTTCACTTTATGCTTTTTCCCCCCATATCTATCTCCACTGACACCACCGGATAATCGTGAACATCCCCATGCACACACTTAATTCTCACCCACGATGCCTCCATCAATGCCCCGGGCCGAAACAGACTCTGGTGAATCATAGACTGCATGCAGCCCGAATTCACCACCGCCTGACGTGTACCCCCCTGGATCCTTACTTTACGTCGCTCCTGGACCGGGGGAGGGTGCTAGAGGGACGGCAACCCAAACCGTCTGTCCCACTTCCATCAGTGGACACTCCCTCCGGTAGTGTCTGGGCTGCCCACACCTCCAACACTCCTGCCCGGGCTGTTGAGGACCCTCCTGTAGGTCGGGAAGAGTGACGGGTCCAGCCGGGCCCGAGGAATCGGGGAACTGGGGGAGGGCTAGTGCCCGCGGGGCCGGCAGGGGCCGAGCCACCAGCTGCTGCTGGATCCTCCTCCGCGGTGTGGGAACCGGCTGTGCTGAAGCCGGCGGCCGACCCCCATCTCCCTGCCCTCTGGGATGAACCGCGAGGTGGTCTTCGGCCAGGGTGATGGCGGCCTCCAGCGTCGCCGAACAGTGGCAGCGGACCCATGCTGCTGTCCGGGCGGGCTGACCCTTCAAAAACTATTCCACCACGATTTTCTCCACCACCGCCAGTGCTCCTCCCGCACTCCCCGGCTGCAGCCATCTGGTCACAGCGTCTTTCAGCCTCCCGGAAGGCCCTACTGTGGTCCTTGGGGGTCAGACCCAGCCGGTCCATGATGGCCCTTTTTATGTTTTTATGCACCATTCCCTGAACCTCTCTCCCCTCCGCAGCTGAGCTAACCACACCCCGCCACCACAGTGGTCATTCCACCGTTCTGAATCGCATACTATTTCCTTTTACTTTTAGTCTGTACTGCAGCTACCCTTAAATAGTATCTACTGTTACATGTAGTACGTGTGTTCATCATGTGTCTCTTTGTGGTCATCTTGTGTCTCTTTGTGACCATATTGTGTCTCTTTGTGGTCATCTTGTTTCTCTTTGTGGCCATCTTGTGTCTCTTTGTGGCCATATTGTGTCTCTTTGTGGTCATCTTGTTTCTCTTTGTGATCATCTTGTGTCTCTTTCTAATTATCTTGTTTCTCTTTGTGATCATCTTGTGTCTCTTTGTGGTCATCTTGTATCTCTTTGTGGTCATCTTGTATCTCTTTGTGGCCATGTTGTGTCTCTTTATGCTAACTTTCCCATAAGAAATGTTGACAGTCTGTACCAACAGAAGTTCAGAGATAGAGGACCTGATCCCTGAGGCCTCTGGATAAGGTCAGACTTTTTTCTGGAAAAAATGCTGTCTTACCAGTTTGTTTGTTGTCCAACAGTCACAAGCACAAGAACTCGTGCTTTCGCTACTCTCCCCTTCAATCTGCACTGGACAGTCGGCTTTCCTTGGACTGATCTCTCACACTTTGGTTACCCTCCACATGTCCAGGACCTTCCGGGAGATTCTGCCTCACCTCTTGTCTCGTCTTCCTCGCTGTGAACGACGTCCTTCAGTTCTTTCTCTTGTGTGTTTTTCCTCTCCTCTCTGCAGGTGTTCTTGGCGGGGAGGAGCTCATGTGGCTCAGGTGCTGCCTTCTTGGCTGCACCTGGAAGTTGCTCGGCTTCTTGGATCCATATTTCGGGACATTCAGAATTTCCATTTTGCAAATGCATTATTATTTTGGCTGATTTTGTTCTTATGACAACTGTTGCACGTCTGTCCTTGAAAAGAGATCCCTTCTTCCTGTCTTTTGTTTTCTTTTTGTTTGTTTGTTTGTTTTGGGGGGCGCCCCAATGCAAATCAACAGTGGAAGGGTTGAGTAGGTTTAATTGCTTCGGACGTCCTTCTAGGCAAATTTGTGATTTGACTGCAGACGCACAGAAAGAGATGCGGTCTCGTAGATGCTATGGAGCCATCAGAGTGGGATGTATCAATGTCAACTGGCATTGGATCATTCATCTCATGCTGTCAAAGTATTTCCACCACCTGCCGTCAAGTATTACACCACAGCACTTTACAGTGGGGTGAAAGTTGCCCTGAGTGGTGTAGATTTCTTTATAAGGCTTGGATTCAAGTTTCGTTATGTAATTTCCTCGCTGTAACTTTGAGGGTTTTGAAAGCCGCCGTGTATTACTGAACCCAGACAATAGGCACACATACCCCTCCATACGTGCAGTTAATTCTCTGTGTGGCAGCGGGGAGTGGCAGGTTCACAGGAGGAGATAGATCGTGACGATGAAGATGCCCGGTCCGGCCGGTTGGAAGGGATTCCGGTTCAGGAATCAGGAAGTGGCATTTGTCACATCGAGACCTGCATCGTGTTTAGTTTTCGGGACAACACACACACATGCCATCACTCTTGCCTGTTGTTTGCCATCGAAATTTACATGCCAGCACCGCAGTCACTGGTTCCACCACACCCTGCAGCTTGTGTTGGCCGTGTGCACATACATCCACAGAGATACATTCAAACTGTGATTTTGTTGTTATAAATTAGAACAATTGTCTATAAATCGTTATTATGATGTGTGATCAAACTTCCATAAATTTGTTAAGTAGGTAGATTAAAGCTTTGGCCTCATGAAGCCTTTCAAACTTTTTACTCCATATAACAGGGTTATAAATCATGATGTTTTGTATTCAATAATAGTGTGATTTAAATTGTCTGCCTTGTAATTAGGATTTACATTTCCAGGCCTGAGTGTTGGACCTTTGTGTTGCACTGTCGGTTTTGTCCCTCTATCTCCGCAGGGCTTTATGGGACCGGTTTAGCCGGTTTTGTGGGATTTCAGCAGAACAGGAATATCAAGGGAGAACTTGCCCAGGCCTCTGTGTTTGTGTTCCTCAAGGGGACAACCGCTCCGACCGGTTCTCTAGGGTGGAGAGATGAGAGAAAGAGAGGGGAGGGGAGGGGAGGGGAGGGCAGGGGAGGGGAGGAGGAGGAGGAGAAGGGTGTATGTGGGGCGTTCTCCTTCACCTCATTCTCCTCTCTGTCTCTTCTTTATCGCACTTTTTGCCTCCCTCTGTCTCTCTGTACCAATCCGTCCATCCGGGAGGTCCGCAGCGGGAGTCCGAAGAACGGTGGCCGGGGTGGGAAGCACGCTGACAGAGTCCCTGGCTGCTGCTGTGTGTGTGTGGTGAGTTGTAAATGATTGAGCTCTGAGTTGGACCACGATAGTCTGGGCTGACAGGTGAGGAGGTGCAGCTATGTCCTGGCATGCAGGAAAGAAGCACAGCCTCATCAGATAGTAAATGCTCGGGTTCCAGGAATTTTAGGGTCAGTTATCACATTTACTTCACACAGTTTTGTTATAAAATGTACTCAGTTATCACAGAGGCCTTACATATAACACATGTAGTGTGTGTGTGTGTGTGTGTGTGTGTGTGTGTGTGTGTGTGTGTGTGTGTGTGTGTGTGTGTGTGCGTGCGTGCGTGCGTGCGTGCGTGCGTGCGTGCGTGCGTGCGTGCGTGCGTGTGTGTGTGTGTGTGTGTGTGTGTGTGTGTGTGAGTGACAGACTGAGGGTTTTATATCAAAATATCTTTCATTATATGCACACTTCCTCCTGTGATTCTGAGTGACATTATTATTTAGACACGTCAGTTGTAAAAGCAAAGCAGCCGCCTCATCTGCTCCATTTTTTCAGAGCAGCATCAGCTGATATTGTGTGACTAAACAGAAAAACTTCCTCTCACACAGCTCTGGTCTGGTTTCGATCAAACACCAAACGTCCCAGGCCGATGGGAGGTGTTTGAGAAGGGCTTAAAGCTGCAGCATGGAGATACGCTGCCAGTGTGTTATATCTAGCTCTCTCTATACTACTACAGATACTGTAGTAGTATAGAAGTGCAGGTGTGCTGCATCCAGGACGTAACGTGGTAATGCTTCTGTCAATACTGGGAGAACCGTGGTGCAGTTACTGATGAAGTTTAGAGGAAAGTGGAAATACAGGCTAACTATATTAATTTGTGTGTGAGTGTGTGTGTGTGTGTGTGTGTGTGTGTGAGTGTGTGAATAATGATGTAGCAATAGCCAAGCAGGCACATAAAGGCAGACAGGTCTTTTCTTGCTCTGTCGAGCTGATCTGAACAGCCATTTGCCTGACGTATCCTGACATGTTGAGAGACTCGAATCCAATCTGATCAAAATGCTAAATAGTCTTCAGTGCGTGTATTAGTGGGAGGAAGGAGCGTGTGTGTGTTATGTTGTGGTGAAATAAAGCTGCTGGCCCATTGTGGGGATCTGTTTCACTTGGGGACACAAAGTGAATCTCCTTTAATGTAAATGGGGACATTTTGGTATCAAGACTTGGTTTAAGGTGAAAGGTTTAGCGTTGAGGTTCAGGATGTGGTGGTGGTGTGGGTGGGTGGAGGAGTGGGGGGGGGGGGGGGCTTTAGGTTAAAATATTGTCCAAAAGAACAAAAGCACATGTTGGACAGCAAGGTACTTCAAATGTTATCGCTGATTTTGCAGATTTTCAGGCAACACATATTCAAACTATTCGAAATCTCTGTCATATTATACACTACAGAAGAGAGCAATACAAATGAAATATAATATGAATTCAAGGGAACAAACAGACTGTGTATCAAGTCGAAGATTGAAGAAACAAATTGTGTAAAGTTCAGGTGATCATGGCCCCCCGAGAGAAAAAAGCTGCATTCAAAAATATTTACGACACAATTTGTTTTATTAGCCTAGCTACTTATGCTACAAGCATGTACTGTAAAAAGCTACAGGAAGCAGACAAAAAACAATTTCTCTTTATTAATGAAAATTTAAATAAAAATCTAGAAATGCACTTTTTTCATTACGGTTATTAAACTTTTATTGGAGGTTTGAGTTCGGAGAAGTTTTTTTTTGCAGTGAACAAAAGCAATAGTTTATTTTTATAAGTCAAATGTAAGGATCGAAGTAAAAAAAAAATCGCATTTAAAAGAAATCCTATAATGTAATAATAATAATAATAAACTTTATTTGTATAGCACCTTTCATACAAGAAATGCTTCACAGCAAGAGAATTACATGCAGAATTACAGTGTTCCACATAAAAACAGACACAGACCCAAAACCAGGGAAAAAAATCTTGAGATAAAACAGATAAAATGCATAAATTTAATACAAGTAGATCAAAATATATAGTCAAAATATGAAATGAGCGATATACATTTCAAAGGCTGGTAGTTCAAGTGCATGGCAGGTGCAAAAGAGCTTCAGGAGTTGCTAGTTAAAGGCTGATGTGAAGAGATATGTTTTGAGCTTTCTTTTAAATGCATTAACTGAGCTAGCTAAGAATAAAAACACTGACACTTAGCAAAATGTCTGTTTCATGTGGATAATTTTTTTTTTTTAAACTTTTGGTAAGGCTAGAAAACAAATGTTTAAATTGAGTCATGTTAAAACTGTGTCTGCAGAGGAAGGTCACACTCATCAGGACAATATACGCTGGTTGGTGTGATTCCTGGTCTCCCCAATGTCTACAGTAGAAGTGTGAAGTGCAAAGTCAGCATGACCCATTGCTTAAGTTTTATATTCCAATGGGAAGCAGTTGAATTAAACTGAAATTATTCCTTAATAAGAAAATGTATTTCAAATATGACATTACAAATTGGGTTTAATATACTCCCTCTAAAATGTGACCTCATTGAAACAATATGATATTAATATATGGACGATTGGAATGACAAAATATAAGGTGACTGTGTTTGAGAAAAGATCATTCAGGTTCTCGTTCCTGTGTTTGTAACATCCTGGTGGTGTAGAAAAATTAGTAAACAGCACTTCAGTAAACACGGATACACATGGTGTCTCCATAATCAGGAACACATTATAAATTAATCATAGTTCGCTCTAGGGATGCCTAAACAAGACAAAAATCTCTATACAACGTTATAATGTGTGTAATTTGTTAAAAATGAGGCCAAACCAAAAAACAATCTGCTAATCTGTAGGTACTGTAGCTCACTTACTTTTTGACTGCCTTGAAA
This sequence comes from Brachyistius frenatus, assembly GCF_029030835.1. Taxonomy (NCBI): domain Eukaryota; kingdom Metazoa; phylum Chordata; class Actinopteri; family Embiotocidae; genus Brachyistius; species Brachyistius frenatus. The sequence continues at coordinate 1,448,176 of NW_027210674.1, forward strand.
GACCTCCTGCTCTCCGTCTATATCACCTGAAGTGTGACTTTATTTTACTATGATCGATGTGTATTGTCAGTATGTTTAATTTGGGTCTTTCATTTTAGGTTCAATTCAAGAAATTAAAGTATTATTCAGTTAAAGAAAATGTAGATAATTGGATGGTGTTTGTGTTTTGATACTGAGTCCAAATGTAGTTGTTTGTTTTAAGGAGGCAGGTGATGTCAGATTTATTGTCTCTGCATCAAAGAATGTGCATCATATTTTAATATTTTGTGTTAAATTGAGGTGATTGAAAGAATAATTTGTTTCTCTTGTAATAACTGCTTTACAGTTTTAAATGTTCTGTATTTATATGAGACCACATACGAGCGTGTTCAAACCGTCAAAGCTGTTTTTCATGTACTTGAAGCAAAGAGCAGACTCGAGTCCCACGCTGGCAGGACCCGTCCAACTAGTTTTAATCATCCTCGATATAACAACACACATTTTTCTCTTACTTGTAACTAACAGCAAGCTGAGCTCTGCAGTCCTCGGGCTATAACGTCTTCAACAACTGACGGATTTACAGTGGTTCCGTTCCATCTGTTGTTCCAAGTTTTATCATTGAGGGTGTGTAATGTCAAGTCGAGTCAAAAATAGGAAAATAAAAACATCTTCTCTCTTCTGTTGTACAGTCGGACTCAAGCTCAAAGGACATGGAGAGCTTCAGCGACCTGCTCCACAAGCTGCGGGAGGTCCACGAGCGAGAGGTGGATGGTGAGTGGAAGTGATGAAGGAGGAGAATTTGGAGGAAGGCTTTCTTTCAACACCAGTCCCCCTAATCAGTCGTGTTGTTGACTTCCAGGGTGGCAGGTGAAAGTACAGGAGCTGTCCAACAAGAAGGGCTGGTGAGTGGATCCTCCACCTCCCAGACGTCTCCGGACGATCACGTATTAGAATACGCTGACAAGATGTTCAAGTTTAGCGATGCTCGGGTTCAGCCGGAGCAGGCCTCAGGTTATTTGGGGACCAGACAGGCAGGTCCTGCACCTGGTCCTGTGTTCATTCATGTCATGTTGAGCTGGGAAGGAAGTTCATGTTGAAACAAGTCAATCAGTCAGGTTACTGAGTCACCACATCTGTGTTTAATTTCTCCTTAAAACGAAGCAAAAAACAAAGAGGTGGAATCATTTCAGAGTCACCATATACCTGTTAAGTCAAGTCTTTGAGTCACAAGAAATGATTTCTTTTCAGTCCGATTTTCCAGAATTGCAGCGGAGAAGTTCATGGATAGATTAGTTAACTTCAGTGTCACTAATTATAAAGAAGTCATTGAATCTTTAATTTAAAGTTTGTGGAATTTAATATCCACCTCTGGTCTCGAAATAAAGGCAGAGAGACTTATTGTAGTCCAAATTCTCCCAAGTGTCTCCCATAGTTTCTTCATGTTCCCCTCACAGTTTTGGAACTGTTACTGACTGAATTTGAGGATGTTTTCAAAGTGGAAAATTCAAAACAGCCAAAGGTTTAAGGGGTTGAGATGGACAACCTTTGTCCACATGTATGAACTGTGTAACGTCCTGGACTTTGTCATTGGTACATCCACTTTAAAAAAAAATAACCAGCAACACTACAAGCAGAAAATGTTTGTTGCCGCAGATCTTTTTTAAATTAAGAAAGTGTAATAACCCTGCAGAAAACATTCAGCACAGTAATTCCCACCCTGAAGGTTCCTGAACATTTAGAAAGTACTGCCCCCTGTTACATCATCTCCCCAGGAACTTAATTTGGACCCTGGTTCCTGCAGTGGGAAACGGTGCCAGAAGTTCCTATTCTATTAACTAACTATTTACTACAGTTTACTCAAGTACTGTTAAGTACAATCTGGAATTAATTAACCTTTTATGAACAATTTCTAAATTATGATAGATTGTTTCTGGGGGAAATTATCCAACTGCACATAAAGCAGTTCAAATCTGTTCTTCCTTCCACTACTTACAGTGAGCATTAATGTGCAGATTACATCCTGATCAATACTACTGATCCAACAATAGTGATGTAACCCTGCATCATGTATTTCATCAAATACTTGAACAACATTTAGTAAAACTTTAGTACTTTTACGCAAGTACATTTTTGAATGCAACATTGTGAGTGTCTTATTGAAACGTATATAAATAGTATAGAATTATACAACCCGGTATCACGGTAAAATGTGAAATAGACACGCCGGTCCACCACAGAAAAACGTGAAAAAGCCACGCTTTGCGCCGTCCAGGCGTGAAAGTTACTCGTTTTCCTGTAGTGGACGGAAATGACTCGTATTGCGTGTGTAGAGCCATGTTATCTACAGGAAAATGAAACTTATAGCTAAAACACGTGTTTGGGGTAACTGAAGAAGCACATGGTTGGGGTTTAGGACAAACAACATGGTTTGGGGCTCCTGACTGCTAATGCTGCCAAAAAATGTCTTTTGTTGCCTCTGTTGCGGGACCATGGTCACGTGATTCCACGTCACATGACATTTGGGTGCGTCTAAGTTCCACGCTTTCAAAACGTGTAACTTTCCCGCCTACACAGCCCAAAGCGTGGCTATTTTTCATTTTTCCTACAGTGGACAGGCGTGTCTATTTCACACATTGCCGTGGCACTGGGTTGAATGATATCATTGTGTACCAGACAAGGCTAACAGTGTCAGCTGATATAGAAAAGAACCTTTTGTTGTGAATTCATCTGTGCCGCATTCTTTCATGGCAACAGTGACACGAAGCGAATGGAGGAACTGTTCAACAGAAACCAGCAGATGAAAGAGCAGCAGAGATTACTGACTGAGAACATCAAGACGCTAGAAAACAGGTACTGATGTCACCTTCTGCTTTTCCCTACATTAGAAATCAATACTTATCTTGTCAAAAGATGAATTACACCATGTCTAATAACTACTATGTACTCAAAATGTTTACAGTGCTTCACAATGTCTCCAGAGAATCACTTAAAATAAAAGCCACTATAAGCTCCTGGTTATACCGGACCAGCAGAGACTCTCACATCAAGTGCATCAATCTGAGCAGCAGTGCAGATTAATGCTCGTCAGCTTTTCATTTTTAAGTGGAAACTTGATGCATCTCTTGTTTCAAAAGTGAGTCTTGCTTAATAGTTAAATGTGTAATTAACTGCACAGTATAGTGCATTTATGCAGTAGTTTGGAACATGAAAAGAATGAGCATTACAGTGCTTTTAACTCAGTGTACTTATTAGCTGGGTTTCTGATTCAGAATGGGCATTTCGAGCAAAAATAGTATTCAATATTTTGCAGGGAACTAATCGACTATTATTTGAAAGTTGAGCCCCTGGCCCACTGCTGCACGTACAAACACATACGAAGAGAGACTCACTCGTGCCGTAAATTCAGGCTCAACACATGCTGTACCACTTTGAAAACCCTCGGACAGACTTGATGTCTTTCTGTCATCTTTGAGATAACGCTCCTTATTTTTATGACTATTCAAAAACCATGACCCACTCCTATTTCTGATGTTGTGTGTCTCTGCGGTGCTGCTGCAGGCTGAGGGCAGGACTGTGTGACAGATGTACAGTAACTCAGGAGGTGGCCAAGAGACGACAGCAGGAATTTGAAGCCTCGCAGATACAGAGCCTGCAGCACATCTCTATACTGGGTATTCTGTTTATGTCTCTGTGTTGTCATGACAACACACATCCACCACCTGACTCACATCCCCACTAAAACCTCTCCTCTTCATGTGTTCTTCTTTTCCTTTTCTACTATAAATACAATTCAAAGACAACTTTCTCGTTAATTGTGACTTGTGGTCTGTGTTGTAGCCGGAGAGATGAACAGCCTGAAAAAAGACAACAGGAGACTGAAAGATGAGATCAGGAGTTTAAGAGCAGCACATGAGTGAGTAAGATGTCTATTACATAGGATGAGTCTACTTTAAAGAGGCTTTAGACATTTTTTTTCAAATTTTAACCAGAATATTTGTTATTACTATTTGTTATAAAGTATTACTCACGTGTGTGTGTGTGTGTGTGTGTGTGTGTGTGTGTGTGTGTGTGTGTGTGTGTGTGTGTGTGTGTGTGTGTGTGTGTGTGTGTGTGTGTGTGTGTGTGTGTGTGTGTGTGTGTGTGTGTAGTAGTAGAGGTTACAGCGACCACTCCTCCAACTGCAACAGCACCACAGAGGTCAAGCTGAACAGCTCCCCTGACCGCTCTCCCTCCTGTGGCCCCGTGGCCCCTGTAGATGGTGATGTCGCAGTGAAAACAGAGGCAGACCAACGAGCTGGAGGTGATGATGAAGTATTATTGGATAGTCAATTGTCGTGCTCTCAGTTTTACATTTGTTCATTGCTTTTTTTGTCTTTCGTCAAACAGAATCTGAACGCAGACATGTGAGAGGGATGAACCGAAGCCATTTTGTAAGTTTCTAAATCACGTCACACTCATTTGCATGGACATTTAAATGTAGTTTTAACTTCTGTATTTTTTCTGGGACATTTGCATGTCAAATACTAGTCTAATATTTTACAAAATGTTAGACCATGCGCTCTCTTTCTAAGGTGTGACACAAGATGGCGTGTACTTTAGGGAACACAAGTGGAACTGTCATCACTTTATATTATAGCAGACTTTATATTATTACAGTACTTTATTCGGTAAATGTGGGAACATTCGACTGTAATATTTTATTTTCTTGAGATAATAACAATAATAATCTTTATTTGTGTAGCACTTTAAATACAAGAAATGGAGCTTGCATTTACAGCAAGAAAATTACATGCAGTGTTTCACATATAAAGGAACATTTACAAACATAAAAAATAAATCAAATGCATGAGAACAGATACAATGCATGAAATTAAACACATATAAAATATAAAATAAAGGCGTGGCAGGGAGGCAAAGCAAAAAAAAAGGTAACTTTCGTCTCATGCACCAAGTGAGCAATTTTTCTACCTGAGCTGGCGCCATACTTGAGTCAAGTTTCCACTTTTCCTTAATACATCCATGATTCTTTCCTCCTTATTCCTTCAACTTTATGTCTTCACGTAATGGTACTTGTATTTTTACACTGTTGGAACAAAAACTACTGTACCGTGCAAATTTGGGTTAATTACACTGTATGCTGTGGGTTGTAAGCCAGAAGCGAGAAGATCAAGACCACACTCATATCTGTCCATTAAACAGCAGTCAGTGCACACAGTTAGCCTTGAATGTCACACCCTTCCTTTAATTATTGTGATACGATAGCTACAAGTCGGGTCATTTCTTTCTGCTTCCTGCCCTTCTTACTCCCACAGGAGTCGTACAAGCCTCTCGCGATGTCAACCCTGGTGCTACCATCCTGGAGGACAGACCACGGTGTAACCCGAGCAGGAGAGAGGAGGTGAGACGCAGAAATCAATGATTGTGTGCTCCAAAATGTAAACAATATCAGAAATAAACTTGAATATTTGTTTGGGAGCCAAAGAAGGACAATCAAAAGTCAGCACTCTACTTTGATGTCTGATAGACCTCAAACCAGAAGTCATAAAGTTTAATGTTGTGACATTCATTTTACAACAATTACATTGTTATATCACCTTAGGAGTATACTGTATCTAGAATTAAAGGGTTCATGAAGCAGAAAAACTTGTCTCCAGTGGGCTCAACCAGGGCTGTGTAAAACCTCGAGGAAACAGCTGCAGCGGATTCAAAAGGCTGCCGATGGAGTCCTCTGCTAGAAACAGATTCTGTTGGTTTACACTGATGAGACGAACCATCACACTACTCAGAGATGCAGCCAATAACGCTGAGTCTCATAACAATGGCACATGTCAAGGTCTGTGATATGTTGGTGTAACGTTTCTCAAAGCGGGCTGTACTGCCCCCCAGGGGATGTCAAGGGAACATCAGGGCACTGGAAGATATTTTTGAAAGAGGGCGTTGTTGAGGGGTGTTTGTTTGTTAATTTAATCCTTCATTTGAGTGCACTTTTTCTAAGTTCTATCATTAGACTTGCTTTTACCACCATCATCCGAAGCTTTTTTTTCCACGAGGCTTTCTATGCTAAAGACAAGGATTTTTTTGTGAATAGCTCGCACACAGCTTTTCAATGTACTCTATTGAACATCACACTCCTCTGTAAAAGAGCCTCAATTATTTTTAATGTGCGTCATATACTTTTGCTCGTGGGGCAAAACTCATTGGAAAACTGCAAGCAGCAGTGCTTTATAGACAGAAAGAACTTGACTATTACCTCGTTTCCACCTGGCACTAACATCCATCCTGGCGTGATCAGATCAGAAGTGGCCAGCAGCAAAAGGATGCATTGAGATCCGCATTCGGAGGTGGTCTGGGACGCATGTGGCCACATTCGTTTAGCAGTGGAAATGCAGTGCGTCATCAATCCGTCCTGAGCCACATTGGAAGATCGCCTACTCAGCTGACATCCTCTGAATAAGGAATGAAAATAAATGCAGCTCGTGTTCGTTCCGACGTGTTATCGTCACGTTACAGCAGGTTCGTTAGTTCGGGATTTTTTTATCCTCCAGTCAATGTTTTCACGTGAAAATCCTCTTTTATTTTCTTCTTGTCAACCAAATCATTCTGACTGAATCGTTCTGACTTATTTACTTGTATATTTTTTTGGCATAGCCTACGTATTCATTTGCATTGAGAGAAGTGAGATCCGATCTCATGATGCAAGGTGGAAACAGCCTCTATCGGTCAGTGGTCTGTGCGGCTACCTTTCCTTACTCATTGTTGGATTGTTTTGCCAGCTCTCACTTTAGGCTTTAGGCACCTACTTTTCTATCCAAACAAGTCGATTGCCAAAAAAGAAGAAGCCTCACAACCCCTCTTTTATTAAAGAACAGTTATATGGGTTAAACAAGTCTGAACTTTTCCTGGCTTTTTCCACATTTTACCAACATCTGTGCATAAACATCTCCGACAGCACAGCTTATTTCCACACACTGCCTTTCAGATGCTCCACTCAGGGCGACTTCGCTCGTTAGCGTCCGACATCGTTGTATCAACCAAACAGGTCAAACAGGCAACGCAGTACGTGGAGCTGAATTGTTACAGCACCGTCTGCTGCACCATAAGGCAAAACTTCTTCAAATTGTGTGTGGTGCTTATTGACTAGAAATTGTACAACACACAACTAGAGTTGGAACACATGAATATTGGTACATTAAATGTCCTTTTCTTTTGCCTTGTGTTTTGATGCTTTTAATGGTTTTATGTGAAGCACTTTGAATTGCCTTGTTGTTTAAATGTGCTTTATAAATAAACTTGCCTTGCCTTACATTCAGATTAAAAGTGACAGCCCTGCTAAGTAATGTATTACAACCCAGCACTGTGTCCTACTGACCCTACTAGACCTGCATTTGTTCCTCATATCTCAGGGCAGAAGGACTTGACCAGCGGTCCTCCATTCCTCATCAAGCTCTCCTTAAGAACTCTTCCTCCTTGATGAGTGGAGAGGTGAAACCCAGACATGTGCTTCATGCTCCTGTCCCCTGCCGTCCTCAACCAATCAAGAGCAATCCTGTCTCTCTCCCGTGGCCCTTATCTGAATCGTCTGACTGGGTTACTGTGGCTGCTGCAGGCACCAACCCGGTGGTGCCAACTTCGTCCAAATTAAACCTGCCACACTTTCCCAGCATGGTCCAAACCAGCCAGCAGACCAGCCCCAGACAGCAGGTTTTCGGCTCTCCCTGGCAAAAGCCGAGCACTCCTCAGCCCCCCGACAGAGAGCCAACGGTGGTCTTCAGGTTGAAGAGTCTGACCGAGTATGCGGAGAGTCAAGCTAAGCCTGCAGAGAAACAGGAAAGCCCGCCATTAAAGGCGGAGAGGGTCTCTGGAGAAGTGCTTAAAGACACATACGATGGGCCTCTGGACCTATCAGATCGAGGGAAGTTCAAATCCATCCAAACGCCAAAAGATGATTCGTCTTTAGCCTCACAAGCTGGAGCGAGAGTACTGAAGAGCCCTGACATGGATGTGAACACGTCTCCATCTGCAAACACACCGGTATCATCGCCTTCACCTGTCGTCCTTTCCTCATCATCCTGTACAACCACAGTCAAACACCAAGAGAAAGAGCCGCCCAGTGATCGGAACCACCAGGTAATTTTTTTGGCCTTTTGGGAATGAAATTAAGAGAGGTGCAGGTAAAGAGAGAACAAACGGGATTCATGGTATGATGGTGTTGTCACAGCAGGATGTCAAAGAGCAGGAGAAAAAAAAGGAGGTGAATGGAAAGACTGATCAAAGCAACGGGAAGAAGGTGCCTGTCCTCACTATATCGTTACGACCAGGTAAAGAGAGTAGATTGATGTCTGTAGGGTTCCATCCACTTTTTTATGTGCAAAAACCATGAATCTCTGAATATCGCTAAACGTTCTGATGCACAGCTAAAATGGAAAATTTGGTGAATCAATAAAATCAAAATGCAACAGAGTGCAATCAAAAGAGACTTAGTAAATAGATGGTGACATACATAAAGCATGGGACTTCAAAGTCCACTGAATCTTCCACTCCACTGGACGAACTGAACCATTTGTCCCAAACAAACGAACATTTGCATGAAGTTGGTGCAGATTTCCTTGAAATTAATGTTCATGTTGTGTTGCACTGGAAAATTAGCATGTGAGTGTTGATATATTTACTGTGCACAAGTGAAAAACATTTGTTTGTGTCATGTGTCTGTAACAGTAGTAGTGCTGGAGACTCTGAATTCTGCTCTACAAAAGCAAGAGTCCTTATCGTCGAATGGCAAGGTAATTCAAACAAAGCCAATTCAGTGGAGCTTCTGCTGAGATATTAGATCCTTCGACAAGGAAATATAGTTTATTTTCATTTGAACTCAACGTTGTTCTCTTTTGTGAGCATATGTGCTTTCTTTGCCTCTTCACAGTCATCAGCACCAGCGGATGAGCCGGGAAGCAGCTCGGACGAGCCGGACGAGGAGGAGAGCGGGTCAGGACAAGAGGGCGCCAATGGCTGCAAGAGGAAGAGGCCATCTGTAGAGACAGAAACCGACAGAGACTCAGATACAGACAGTAAGAGTCATTTTAGTTGTAGTCCTTTGGTGTCTTTCTTCTGACCTTCATTTTGTTCTTTCCCTCTTCAAATTAAGTCATATTTCTAAAGCTTTACAGACTCCCATTTAAATTCATTTTTGGGGGCATGTCTGTTGGATTGACAGGCCTGTCATGTTTCTGCTATCAGCGGGCTGCATTAAAAACAGTCACTAATCTCAAGTGGAAATCACCACCTGGGCTCAGAAACACCTCCAAAAAACATTGTCTCTGAACATAGTTCGTTGCAAACTAACCATCGTAGAAACATCCATTCTCATAGATAGTATTTCTCCCTCAACAAAAACAACCCTTTGGAAGAATTTCCTTTGTTTTTCCTCACAGACATCCATCGGGAGAGGAAGATCAAGATCACAGTGTGAACTGAGGAGAAGAGCCCAAGTTAAAGCGGATGATATCATATTGATTTGGTGATCTCACATGAAGCTGTTAACTGATTGGTTTTGACCACATGGGGGCAGCACAACAAACTGTAAATACAACGCTGACATATCATCCCCTTGTAAAGCTGACAGTGAGCATTTACCAACCCTGAAGCAAGGAGCAACTTTAGCATTAATCTGAGGAAAGTAAGTCCATTAGTCAGTCTCTTCTTGCCCTGTTTCGCACCAGTTTTTGTGGTAAATATGCATCTCTTTAGTTGTTGAATGCTCCAGTATGTTGGTGATAACTGTGACCATCTGTTCAATAGCAGGTTCACGGTTACAAAAATTGTAAAGTTGTGACGTCATGAGCCATTAAATCAGTACAGTGAGTTAAAGGATGCTAAAAAAGCTCAGGATGGAGTCGGGTGAGAATTATCTGTGGGTTTATTACTATGAGCTACTGCCTTCATAAAAGTAACCAAGTATTCCACAATTGATATTTAAAAAAATGTGATCAGAGCAGCTTTAATTTTTTTAATGAACTGACTTTAGGAAGTCAACACGAAGCCTGCAAATGATTTTCCTGATTCAATAATAATTCTCAAGGTGATTATACACAAATGAAGACATAATTATAAATATTATATCCCTTTTCTGCCAATAGATCCTCCTAAATCCTACAAAATAAACTTTGAATATATAAATATTGATTGTGGCTTTTCTTTTAACATGAGCACTTTTCTCTGTTACCAGCTCCAGCTTCCTGTTTTGAGTTTTTACAGGAAGTGAACATTAAAAATAGAAGTAGATACGACATATAAAATGGAATAAAAATCATGCAAATTGAAATCATGCAGCAATTAAGACAAGAGAATGCTGTTAGTGTAATATTTGTAGCTACAAGCTTCTCATACAGTTATTGTTAGAGGCATTTATGTTCTGCTCTGTTATATTTTAGTCATTTCGATGGTAATCTGTAGTTCAGGTGTGGTGGGTGTTGATGTGGGGGCACATTTTAAGAACATTCTCAACTTCTCCTTTCAAAATTAAGCAGCACTGTGTCATACAAACATTATATTCTACAAACAACAGACAATTTATTTCCAATGAGTTACTAAATATCAATAATAAAATTTGTATATGGAGACAATTATCATTAGACTAGATTCTCTCCATCTGATTAAATCATTTTCAAATTTTACTCAGCTCAAACCTCAAACTTTACTAAAGCTTAGTTGTGCATATTATTGTAAACACATGAGCTGTTGGATGGAGAAATGAGGCGCAGTCAGGCTCAGAAAGTCATACATTTAGCAACACATACCAGCCTATTTTTCACAAGGTACAACTCACACAGACACCCAGAAGATGACCAACTGACGAGGGGTGCAACAATTTCAACTTTTTTTTTTATCAAAAACTAAGAAATAATTGACTGATTTAACTGGATCTGTGTTGAGTTCTTCTTCAGCTTTTCATTGGTTGTTGCCAGAAAATTGATCTTACATTTTCAATTCGGTTCAATTTAATTTCCTTTATAGACAGTGCATCTGGAAAGTATTCACAGCGATTCACTTTTTCCACATTTTATTATGGTACAGCCTTATTCCAAAATGGATTAATTCTACACACAATACCCCATAATGATAACGTGAAAAAAGTTTGTTTAAAATTTTTGCAAATCTATTAAAAATAAAGAATGAAAATATAACACGTACATAAGTATTCACAGCCTTTGCTCAATACTTTGTTGAAGCTCCTTTGGCAGAAATTACAGCCTCAAGTCTTTTTGAGTACAATGCTACAAGCTTGGCACACCTATTCTTGGGCAGTTTATCCGATTCTTCTTTGCAGGACCTCTCAAACTACACTGCTCAAAAAAATAAAGAGAACATTGAAACAACACAATGTAACTCCAAGTCAATCACACTTCTGGGAAATCAACCTGTCCAGTTAGGATCAACACTGATTGTGAATCAATTTCACCTACTGTTGTACAAATGGAACAGACAACAGGTGGAAATGAGGCAATTAGCAAGACAACCCTATAAAGGAACGGTTCTGCAGGTGGTGACCACAGACCATTTCTCTGTCCTCGTCCTTTCTGGATGATTGTTGGTCCCTTTTGCATTTTGCCAGTGTCCTCACCACTAGAGGTAGCATGAGGCGGTCTCTCCAACCCACAGAAGTTGATCAGGTAGTGCAGCTCATCCAGGATGGCACATCAATGCACGCTGTGGCAAGAAGGTTTGCTGTGTCTGTCAGCACAGTGTCAAGAGCACAGAGGAGATACCAGGAGACAGGCTGGTCCACCAGGAGACGTGGAGGGGGACGTAGGAGGACAACAACCCGGCAGCGGGACCGCTATCTGCTCCTTTGTGCAAGGAGGAACAGGAGGAGCGCTGCCAGAGCCCTACAAAATGACCTCCAGCAGGCCACTAATGTGCATGTTTCTACTCAAACTGTCAGAAACAGACTCCATGAGGGTGGTACGAGGGCCCGACGTCCACAAGTGGGGTCTGTGCTTACAGCCCAACACCGTGCGGGGCGATCGGACTTTGCCAGAGAACACCAAGATTGGCAGCTTCTCCATCGGCGCCCTGCGGTCTTCACGGATGAGAGCAGGTTCACACTGAGCACATGTGACAGACGTGACAGAGTCTGGAGACGCCGTGGAGAACGTTCTGCTGCCTGCAACATCCTCCAGTGTGATCGGTTTGGCAGTGGGTCAGCAATGGTCTGGGGAGGTGTTTCTTTGGAGGGCAGCACAGAACCTCTGTGTGCTAGCCAGAGGTACCCTGACTGCCATTAGGTACCGGGATGAGATCCTCAGACCCATTGAAGACCATATGCTGGTGCAGTGGGCCCTGGGTTCTTCTGATGCAGGACAATGCTCGGCCTCATGTGGCTGGAGTGTGTCAGCAGTTCCTGTATGATGAAGGCATCGATGCTACAGACCGGCCTGCCCGTTCCCCAGACCTGAATCCAATCCAGCACATCTGGGACATCGTGTCTCGTTCCGTCCACCGACGCCACGTCCACCGCAGACTGTCCAGGAGTTGACTGATGCTTTGATCCAGGTCTGGGAGGAGATCCCTCAGGAGAACATCCGTCGTCTCATCAGGAGCATGCCCAGGCGTTGTCGGGAGTGATACAGGCACATGGAGGACACGCACACTACTGAGCCTCATTTGGACTTGTCTTGAGGAATTTCCACAGAAGTTGGATCAGCCTGTGATCTGATTTTTCCACTTTTATTTTGAGTATGATTCTGAATCCAGACCTCCATGGATAATGATTTTGATTTCCATTGATCATTCTTATGTTATTTTGTTCTCAACACATTCCACTATGTAATGAATAAAGATTTTCAACTGGAATATTTCATTCATTGAGATCTAGGATGTGTTGTTTAAGTGTTCTCTTTATTTTTTTTGAGCAGTGTAGTTACTCCTCAGCACTGCTGGTTCACTGTCACTGCGAGACTTGATGGAACTCCACTATCACAAGGACAGATCCAGGAGATCATCCGGTTAGATGGGGAGCGTCGGTGCACAGACATCTTCAGATCTCTCCAGAGAAGTTCAATCAGGTTCAAGTCTGGGCTCTGCCTGGGCCACTCAAAGACATTCACAGAGTTGTCCAGAAGACACTCCTTTGTTATCTTGGCTGTGTGCTTCGGGTCGTTGCCCTGTTGGAAGATGAACCTTCGCCCCAGTCTGAGGTCCAGAGCGCTCTGGAGAAGGTTTTCATCAAGGATGTCTCTGTACATTGCTGCATTCATCTTTCCCTCCATCCTGACGAGTCTCCCAGTTCCTGCTGCTGAAAAACATCCCCACAGCATGATGCTGCCACCACCATGCTTCACTGTAGAGATGGTGTTGGCCAGGTGATGAGCGCTGCCTGGTTTCCTCCAAACATGACACTTGGCATTCAGGCCAAAGAGTTCAATCTCTGTTTCATCAGACCAAAGAATTTAGTTTCTCATAGTCTGACAGTCCTTCAGGTGACTTTTGGTAAACTCCAGGTGGGCTGTAATGTGCCTTTTACTGAGGAGTGGCTTCCGTCTGGCCACTCTACCATACAGGCCTGCTTGGTGGAGTGCTGCAGAGATGGTTGTCCTTCTGGAAGGTTCTCCTCTCTTCACAGAGCAACGTTGGAGCTCTGTCAGAGTGACCATCGGGTTCTTGGTCACCTCCCCGACTAAGGCCCTTCTCCCCCGATCGCTCAGTTTGGCCGGGCGGCCGACTCTAGGAAGAGTCCTGGTGGTTCAAACTTCTTCCATTTACGGATGATGGAGGCCACTGTGGTCATTGGGACCTTCAATGCTGCAGAAATGTTTCTGTACCCTTCCCCAGATCTGTGCCTCCATACAATCCTGTCTCAGAGGTCTACAGACAATTCTTTGGACTTCATGTCTTGGTTTGTGCTCTGACATGCACTGTCAACTGTGGGACCTTATGTAGACGGTGTGTGTCTTTCCAAATCATGTCCAATCAACTGAATTTACCAGGTGGACTCCAATCAAGTTGTAGAAACATCTCAAGGATGATCAGTGGAAACAGGATGCACCTGAGCTCAATGTTGAGTGTAATGGCAAAGGCTGTGAATACTTATGTACATGTGATTTTTGTGTGTGTGTGTGTGTGTGTGTGTGTGTGTGTGTGTGTGTGTGTGTGTGTGTGTGTGTGTGTGTGTGTAGAGTTTTGAGGAAAAAAATTAATTTAATCCCTTTTGGAATAAGGCTGTAATATAACAAAATGTGGAAAAAGTGAAGCACTGTGAATACTTTCCGGATGCACTGTCGCTAAAAATCACAACATTAGTCATCTCAGGGCACGTAACATTGTAACGTCCTTAAAACAGAACTTTATAATAATATATACAGAAACCCAACAATTCAACAATTCTCACGAGTGTCAACTGGAAGGAAAAACTCCCTTTTAACAGGATGAAAACCTCCTTCACAGCTAGGTTCAGAGGTTAAAGGGGGAGCAGAGCGTGAAAAGAGAAGCATGGAAAGACAAAAAAAAAAAAACACAATAAACTCAGGGCAGAACCATGCAGCTCCAGAGCCACAAACACCTGCAGAAAAAGCTCAAAAGTAAGAAGACCTTAAAGTTAAACAAACAAAGCAGACAGTTTTGGGGTGTCAAACTTCCGCCTCACTTTCCCAGCATTGCTGTCACTGCTTGGCTATTTTTTGCCAGAGATCCCCCGTCCCCTCCCCCTCCACCACCACCACCCTCGTATTATATGGCCAACAAAGAAAGACAGAAGAGAAAAAACATGTTCCTCTTCCTCTTTTTTATTTTCAGCATGCACAAATTTTGCAAGTATTAACTTTCCACTCAGCTGTGAGAGCTGACGTTCGGCTGGTAGGATATGGGTGATAAAAACAGTAACAGAGTCAGTTAAATAAGTTTTAAGTCACCACCCTATAAGGTCATTGAGTCCATTTTGTGTACAATAAAAAATTTGAATTGGAGGTTCCCTAATCAACAGGCAGAATCAGCCAATATCTTCTTAAAATATGAGATTATTTTCCCTTTCTTTATTCAAATGTGTTCATTTTTTTTAGCTTCCAGTGTGTGACCCCCCCCCCCCCCCTCCCAGCACCACCACACCACCACCACTACCATGTTCAGTCCTAATGCTGTTATATTGATTTCTACGGTTTCTATTATGTTTCCCTCTTGCCATTATAGTCCATTACATTCAGTACTTTGTCACAGGTCAGTGGATAAAACAACCTTCCTTTCCCATTCACATCTTTCTCTTGATTAAAATGTGATTGACTGCACTTCTATAAGTGTACGACTGTATGCTTATCCATCAAGCTGAATGCGGTGCTGTTGTTTGGTCTGGAAAGATATTTCGTTTTTTAGTATTTTACTGTATATGGACGTAATATTACTGACACTGAAATAAATTTCCATTCTTGAACGTTGCTTCAGCTCTTATACTTTGTAGCAAAACAAACTGACCGCAGACCTGGTATACGCCGAGGTTGAATTGTCCTCTGTGAATACCAATGAGTGTTCTGGGAAATAGAAGCAACATCATATCTGACACTTTGTTCAGGATATTATGCAAAGGAGTTGTGGTGTGTTGATTAGCCAAAGACGGACAATCAAAGGTTAGTTATGCAGCAGCGTGGTGTGATGCAGCTTCACTGTTGTAGGAAATCGGCTCCATGGTCAGTATCCTGTAAAACCTTTCTCTCAAGAGATTAAAGCTACAGTCATGAAACCACGTGTTTGCATCACAGTGGAACATTTCATCAACTCTCTTCAAGAAACAGTAATTGGCTCAGTTAAAATTTGGTTGGCTGGTTACATTTCCCCAACAGGAAGTGACAGATGGAAATTTAAACTTTGTCAGTATAAAATTACTTTTTGTCTTCCTTTTCCTCATTTTCAATAATCTTCATTTGAATGCAAACAGAGACTGCTTTGCACTGTGAGAAATAGAATTAAGACATTTTAAAATAATTTCCCCAATAATCCCATTTAGTCCAGTGCAAACATTAAACACTAAAGTTTTATTTTCAATGTAAAAAATAATTCTGGGTTCAGAAGCCAGTGGGTCACTCAGTCCACCACTTTGTTCAACAAATATTTAATGGATTATCATGACATCTTCATTTTGATTTTGGCTGACTGGCTCAATTTGAAGGGTTTTTTTGTGTGTTTATTTTACTGTTCCTGCATTAAACGGTAATAAAAATTTATATCAGACTGCAGCAAAGCAAACATTGCTCTCTCCACCTCCAGTTAGAGGTTCAGGGAGATGGGGAGTCACACAAAACAGCATGTATCGGGGGACACCCCTTTGCAATCTATCGTGGGGAAATGAATGGTGATGCTACCAGGTTTTACACCACAGCATGTAATACAGCGATCAGTCGCCTACAGCAGAGAGGCAAGTACAACCCCATTTCCAAAAAGTTGGGTGTAAAGTGTAACTAAAAACAGAATGCAATTATTTGCAAATCACATAAACCAACATTTTATTGACAATAGACCAAAGACAACATATCAAATGTTAAAACTAATACATGTTATTGTTTTATGAAAAATATGTGCTCATTTAGAATTTGAGGCCTGCAACACGTCTCAAAAAAGATGGGACAGGATCAATAAAAGACTGGAAAAGTTGTGTGATGCAAAATAAAAACACCTGGTGGAACATCTGACAATATATATATATATAGATATATAATGTACTGTATATACTGTGCATTTTATATTTAATATTTTTACTGCTATTTTATTGCTTTCTATTATTCTATTATTATCTATTGCATCCTGTATGCTGCTGTAGTGGAAAAATTTCCCCTCGGTGATTAATAAAGTAACTACCTAACCTAACATAATTATGTTACCATGGCAACAGATCAGTGACATGATTGAGTATAAAAAGATCATTTCAGAGAGTTCCTCAGCAGTGAAGATGGGGAAAGATTCATCACTCCGTGAAAAGATTGTGTGGGAAAATTGTGCAACAATTTCAAAATATTTTCCTTTATGTAAAATTGTAAAGAATTGTTACATCTCGTCAAGTCCGTTAAGTTATTTTTCTCTAATTTTACAATTTCCTCTTTCCATTTCCGGTTTTATTTTGTTATTCAGCTCGTTTCAGGTGTCTTCACTTCGTGTTTCCCACTTCTGTGATTGTCCACTCCACCCTGATTGTTTCCACCTGCGTCCATTTGTCTTCCTGCCCTCATGTGTACATAGGCCGCATCTTCCCCTCACTAGTTTGCCAGTTGTTGTAGTTCACAGTTCTTTGTCAGTGAGGTTTCCTTGTGTATAACCGCTGCCTGCGTGGATTGAGCTCTGGATTTGGATTTATGGAACGAACTGTGACTGATTATGGATTACCGCTTTGATACATCTGCTGTGACTTTCCTGATTAATTCAGTAAAGATCATTGAACAGACCTGGCTGTCTCAGAGTTGTGGGTTTGAGTCTAATCCCTGCTCGCTACTAAATCTCTGTACACAAAGGGCAAGGCCGAAAACCAATAGTGAATAGTTGTGATCTTTGGACACTGAGATGGCACTGCATTAAAAAAAAAAAAAAGAAGACATGTTTCTGGATTGGAAATCATTGTCTGGGCTAAGAAACACTTTCTTGTCTGTGAACACAGTTCATCAATGCATCTACAAATGCAGGTTAAAACTCCAAAGAAGAAACCAGATAGAAACATGATCCAGAAACACCGGTCTTCTCTGGACCTGAGATCATTGAAGATGGACTGAGGTGAAGTGGAAAACTCTCATCTGGTCCGATGGATCACAATCTGAGATTATTTTTGGAAATCATGGACGTTGCATCCTTCGGGCTAAAGAGGAGAGGGACCATCCAGCTTGTTATCAGCGCTCAGTTAAAAATCCAGCATCTGTGACGGTACAGGGATGCATTAGTGCACATGGCATGGGTAGCTTGAATATCTGGAAGGAAGCATTACTGCTGAATGATATATTCAGGTTCTGGAGCAACATATGCTGCCATCCAGACAACGTCTCTTTCAGGGAAGGTCTTGCTTCAGTAAAACAATGCCAAACAGTCAGTTTTGTCAGTTTTGGATGTTTTTTTCCCTCCAGTCAATCATTCACCTGACCTGCCAATAAATAAGCTTACAAACTAATTGTGTTCAAACATTTACAAATGTGAAATACATCATCCCTTTCCAAAACATGGAGCATTCAAATAAGGCTCAGTGAGCAAAGATGTCTCATTTTGTTAAATGCCTGTTGCTTGAAACTCTCATCTCCCGTTTCTGTTTGTGTTGCTTATTTACTTGTACATGTTCATTTACAAATAGAGTGGGTAAGTGAGATCCAATCATAAGTGGTGACTTGAGACGCATGAAATGCCTTAAAGCTAAACAAGTGTGATCCGTCCACACCAGAACGGATAATACCAAGTGGAAACAGAGCCTTTACAGTCTGGTAGCACCAGGCTAGTTTGTTCTCCCAAAGCTCTAAAAATCAGCTGGAGAGTACAAAGTTAGCAGGACTCACACTACCGCACATTAATGGGAAGTCCACCAGGTTAAAATATACCAGCGTAATGCCTCAATTTCAAAACACATGACAAATAATCCACACTGGGAGGAAATCTAACCCGATCAAAGAACTAGGAAATGAAATACAATTATGTCAAATAGCAACAGAATGCAGGAACAGAAAGGTCATGCTGGAGATGTGTTTAAAGAGTGCAGTGTGTCCTTGTTATTCCTTTTGTGCCTGAAGCATCGCAGACTGAGCAGGTCCGAGAACATGTGCATGTTTAATATGCACATGTTAATGTCGTCTGTCAGCTCTGTGTGCTCTGATTCCTGTGTAATAATGAACCTTACTGTGAACTTCACCTTGATAAATGAGAAACTCATTTCTCCTTGAGGTTCAAATATTGAAAGTCACAAACTGAGGCCTATTTGTCAGAGTAAACGGCTTATTGTGCAACATCAGGTGATCTGCAGCCGCTCAACCCAAATTCTCCCTCTTCATCCCTCCTGCCAGGGCTTTGTTTTTATCTTGTGTCATCCCTCCAAAATTCTTAAACCCTTACATTTTACCTTTCTATATTTCTTTTTTTTCTTTCTTCTTGTGTTGTTTCATTCTTATCCTTATCTCCCCTCCACCCGTCTCTCTCCATCCCAGCCTGGGTTTCCGAGGGAACTTTGTTTCTAATCCTGACTGTTGATTAAGGATTAGAGCTGAGAGCTTTCTCTTATGTGTTAATGCCAGGCTGCTATTGTGGCCCTAAGGCTGAACCACACCCCACCCCCCTGCTGCATGCCTCCACCCCAGAACCACAGGCTGAGCATGATAGCTGTCAAATAGTATTTGAATACCTGCTACAGCTGTCCTGCACGCCATGCAAATGTGCTCCTCACGTCTGTCCACCCACCCATCCATTTATCCATTCTTCCCTCTATCTTCCATCTGACACAAATTAGGCTTCTAACCCAAATAGGCAACACAGATGTCGATATAATGACAAAAAGTGGATAAACTGGACAGCAATCTTTCTTTTAAAACAGACAAAATAAAAAAAACTGATTTAGTTTTGGAAGTATGCATGTATCTTAAATGCTGCTTTTTAAAAATTCTGCGTTTTGACGCACGAGGCATGCTTTCTTCTCTTCTCTCCATTTCAACCAAGTACCACCGAAAAAGCAGCTGACAAATAATCATAATTAAAAAAATTAAAAAAAAGCGACAGCGACAGTTTCAGCCAGTGAAACCAAGTGTATGACTGGCGTGTGCTTGTTCCTGTTTTTACGCCCTCAGTCAGCCAGACAGATGTGTTCAGCTCAGACTTCCTCCTGTAAGTCCAGTGGGCTGCGCTCCGCCGTCCCGTCCACATCTTCAGTCTGACCCGCTGGGGCTCGGAAGAGATGGAAGCTAGAGAAAGGACATGAGGAATATTCTTCACACCGTCATCCACATCCAGAACATCAAATACAACCGTGTAGATAGTAGTCGAAGTGACTGATTAAAGCGCGGTAAGTATCCTGTTTTTGTGTTTGTTTGTGTGGAAGGAAAGAGGGCAAACGTTCAAAAAAAAATTTTTTAGTTAAATTAAGAGAGGAATAAGAAAGTTGTGCTTTGATGATCGACAAAGGAACATACAGTTTTACAAAGAAGATGCTCAGTTGAGAAAAGAGGAACTTCATGGTGTTTGAGTTGAAACAGCCACCGCCTGCAGAAGCAAATAATAAATGTGGAGCCGGTCAAGTGTGAAAGAAGTATAAACTGGTGAACACAATCTTATCACAATGCTGAACAGCGTTTTCTTCCAAATTGTATGAAGTGAGGAGTTTAAAGTATTTCCACAGCGGAATTTTGTGTTCAACTTTAAGTGAGTGAGTGTGAGTGTGAGTGTGTGTGTGTGTGTGTGTGTGTGTGTGTGTGTGTGTGTGTGTGTGTGTGTGTGTGTGTGTGTGTGTGTGTGTGTGTGTGTGTGTGTGTGTGTGTGTGTGTGTGTGTGTGTGTGTGTTTGTTTTTATTTTTAGTCTGTCCATCTTGACTAAACCTGAAACTCGACTGGTTTCAGTTCTGTTCTGCACTCTAGCAGTTTCTACACATTAAGTTCCAGTCAACATGTTGAATAGGCTTAAAGTCAGAGCCCCCAAAGGTATTATATGTACTGATATGTATTGTGCTTTAAGTCGTGTGCTTTCCTGCTTTAATCCCCGCAGTCTTAATAAGGAAGTATGTTACATACAATGCAGAAATGCCGATATTACATCATTCTGGAGAATAAATTCACCACCATTTTATCTTGCATTAGTGCTGCAGCCACATCAGTCACAAAATCGTTTCTCCCCAGATGTTGCAAACAGAAAAGTAAAGGGTCATTGCAACTCAAAAATTTCACATGAATTGGATTTCTTGGAGTCAAGAATATCTCTCTGTGTGTGTGTGTGTGTGTGTGTGTGTGTGTGTGTGTGTGTGTGTGTGTGTGTGTGTGTGTGTGTGTGTGTGTGTGTGTGTGTGTGTGTGTGTGTGTGTGTGTGTGTGTGTGTGTGTGTGTGTGTGTGTGTGTGAATATTGGTTGTAATACAAATGTATAGTTTTCTGTAAAGTGGAATGCAAATTGGAAAGTTGTGAAACCAACTATTTTCTTCTCATTAGTTTAATGTAAATATCTAAGTTTTGATCTTTTTAAGTTCATTCAACAACAAAAAAAATACTTGAATAGTTGAGGCCATTTAATAACTTGGGCCTTTTAATTGAAATGATGCTGCTGAGACTATGAAAGCACTGAACATATTTTATAAAAGTTTGTAAAGAAACAGAAGTAGCATATTGGCAATTCTTGTATTTTTAATGAATATGATGGAAATTTGGTGTCTTTAAGTCGTAGTTGTTTCTTGTTTCATGATGGAGGCCAATAGTGAATTGAGTCCCGACTCGATAGTGAGTATCATCTGGGACAAAATGGCTTCAACATGCAGTCGTATTTCTCCAGAAGAAGTGACTTTTTAAACGGAGGAAATGCAAATGTTTGTGTTAACAAAACCTAATAATTTAAGTTAATTGAACTTGTTTTCTAAAGGTCAGGTGATTTCATTCAATTATTTTACATTTTTGAAGGGGAAGCATGAGAGCATGGAGGATTTTTTTTTTTTTTTTTTAAATGGGCCTTAATAATTAATCCGTTATTCCAAGAGTACAGTAGAGTAAACAAAATACTGTAATGAAAGAAAAAAACACATATTCTAAAGTTGAATATAAAAATATGAATACAAAGTGTTGAAATCAAACAAATTTATAAGATACCGTGTCCAATGATAGATATGGGCAATCTGCCAAGCTAATTGGTTCTTGTTAGTCGTGCCAATGACACCGTCCTCAAAGCTTTAAGCAAAAAAGTGAGACACCCAGTGTAGAGACATTCAGGTCCTCTTGATAAGTTACTCAGTTACAACGCAAGTAGTAAGAAATATGTTCTTTCTTTCTTTCTTTCTTTCTTTCTTTCTTTCTTTCTTTCTTTCTTTCTTTCTTTCTTTCTTTCTTTCTTTCTTTCTTTCTTTCTTTCTTTCTTTCTGTCTATCTGTCTCTCTGTCTCTCTGTCTCTCTGTCTGTCCTGTTGGTCCCTTGCCAGGCTGGCAGGTGATGTTATTGTTGCCTCAGGCAGTCCCCAACAGCTACACCCACAGCCTGGCAGCTTTTCACAGCTCACAAAATGTAGATCTGAGGTAAAAATCTCCCCTCAGAACAGACCATGCATGAATTATTCCTGTCTTCTGTCTCTTGAGAGTCTTGCCTAGTATGTCTTTCTGTGGCAAACTTCTGAGGTAGGATAGTGTATGGGATCCTTCATAAACAAGGCCATATGGAAAAGAGCTGAGCTGACCTGCTCACTGCTCGGACAGGTACAGGGTGCAGATGAAATCTCTAATGTTGAAGTGCATGTTAG
This sequence comes from Brachyistius frenatus, assembly GCF_029030835.1. Classification (NCBI taxonomy): domain Eukaryota; kingdom Metazoa; phylum Chordata; class Actinopteri; family Embiotocidae; genus Brachyistius; species Brachyistius frenatus. The sequence goes on from NW_027210674.1 coordinate 1,470,562, forward strand.
CGCATTCTTGGTGGTGGGCTAAAAAAAAAAAGGCATCATCACATTATCCAAAAATCCTGAAAGCTCGTGCTAAATGTGGCCGCCTGTCTAATGGTGACTACACAGCTCAGTGGAAGCAGTGGTGCTTATTTGCATGGTAGGTTATCACTTTATAATTCTGTACTGGGCCTTTATACATAGAGCATGATCAACCCGGTGTCACAGCAAAGCATGAGATAGACACGTCCGCCCACTACAGCAAAACATGAAATAGACATGCTTGGTGTGGTCTAGGTGTGAAAGTTACCCGTTTTCCTGTAGTGGACAAAGATGACAGCTACTGCACAATTTATGATATGACTGTTTGCAATTTGAGCTTGTCATCAATAAGTTAAGCCCACTGTTGGACCCTCTTGAAATGCTATGTTATTATAATAAATTATGACTTGGGTTCACTTTGTGCTCTCCATTCCTCAGACAGAAGCTGAAAGGCACCGCTGCTCCTCTGAGACACTGCGGTGTGTTTTTAAATGTGTCTGACTAGAACTGCTCTCCTGTTTTAGACATTGTGGTGCTCTTTACGAGCATATGGCTTATTTTAAAGTGTGACCATGTAGTTTGTGACAGAAGAAAAAACGTCTTTGAAAAATAAATTGACTTCATAAGGTACGAATCTCACCCTTGCTCAAGTCAGCACAGTGGCCGTGTTTTTTGCTGCTGCAGCCACACTTGGTCGGGTATGACCAGCAGCTAATGGGGATTAAAATGAGCAAACTTTAAATGCTGTGTAGAATGCTGATACTTGATCACAATTTTCTCAACTTTTTGTTAGACATTTTTGCATACAACAGATAAACGTGATGGTGTCTTGAAGTGAAATGGATCATGTCATTATCTCGGGAACCACTGTTACAGTGTTAACCACTGTAAGCTAAATTTCTGCTATCTGGCTTTAAAATCACAGTAAAACTGGAGGTTATGACATCTTTGTCTTCGGTAATGTGAAGTATTGTGTCCTGAAGGTGCTGTTATGAGTGGCATTTAGATCATTGGAAATAAATAGCTGGGGAGCTGCAGAAGACTAGCTGATAGTTAGACTCCACATAGCCTATCGTTCTGTCGGGACAGCTCACCTGACTAACGGGACTGGTGGGATATCAGAAATGTTTAAACGGGTGTAAAACCACGTTCTCCACGTGTTCTTTGGTTTCCTGCATCTAATAAGAGCAGCCGTCTCTACTGATGTGAACATCTGTTTAACACGTGACTTTCAGTTGTACTAAAATACACGCAATCACTTTTTCTATTTCTACTTTCAGGTTTAGTAAATATCATTATAGGTGCTAAATTTATCTATTTGCATTTTCCCTCCCAGTATTTTGCACGTTAAAGTAGAAACGTATACACATACGCAACATATTGCATATGTATTCAGGCAAACACATAAAATGGACAACGTGTGTTAAATTGCACATTTGAAAGACACAATCTTAACTGCACGTCGTTAGCTGTTTCCCCTGGTTCAAGTCTTTGTGCTCAGCTAGGCTAGCCCTGTCTGTGTAGCGTACAGATGTGAGGGTGGTAGCAACGTTTTTTTTAAAATCCGCAATGAAGTTCTTTTGCTTTTTTTTTTTTAAAGCTCATGTTGTTCTTGGGAATAGATAGATATGGATTCAAGATTTCAAACACTGGACATGATCGGCCTTTAGAGATGATTGTTAAAGTAACAGACATTCAAAACAGTTGAAAGTAATAGATTTTTTTCTGACCAAGCCATTTTCCTGTGGGCTTAGCTGTGACGAATGGTCTATTTTTAAGGTGGTCTGAACAGTAAACCACAAGTGGCCGAGAGGATAAGAATGAAAATGAGAACAATCACAGCCGTGGAAGTGAAACTGCTGGCGTGGTCATGGCATGAGAAACTTCTCACAGATTCACCATTCATATCCCCAACAAGCGGAAAAATTAATTTGACCAACTTATCACCTAAATTCTTAAGGTCATGTATGCAAAACAGAAATATCAGCTGTATATAATTCAACTTTTTTCAAATTTGACATAGGGTTTGTGCTGTATTGGAGCTCTGTCGTCTTCACCCCTCATTTCTGTGTATTAGAAAACACCAGCTAATCTAATGGTTGCTGCCTCAGTAACAGCAGCATCATTCTGTACTGGTTATGATGGTAACACCCCCACTCCCTGACTGCTGTTGAGAAGGACAAATGCACAACACCCTGTGAGTCACTAATGGATGTCTGGTGATTTCTTAGCTTCTATTTCCTCTCTGGACTTTGATTTCGGCTCAGCAGAGAGCTGTAGGTGTGAGAAGTGAAATATGTGTGATGGTGGTTTTGTTGTGCTCACATAACCTAGAAATCTATTTGAAAGTGAAGTTAAGATTTTAGAGCATATCACTACTTCCTGTCAAATTTGTTGTGAAGCACATAATTCTGGCTTGGCTGCGCTATTAAAGGAATAGTTTGACATTTTGCTTTCTAATCCGGATTTACTGATAGTTTTCTTAGCATGAAGCAGGGAAGCTTACGAGCACCTCTAAAATTCAGTAATTAACACATTAAATGTCATTAATTTAATCCACATTGTTTGTGTTGTTATTAGCTGCCATGTGTTTTTTTTCTGGAAGTGGTGCTTTACTGGAGAATTGTCAAATTTAATGAGAACTTTAAGAATGCAGGGTTTTTTTTGTTTTGTTTTGTTTTTTACATTTGGCCAGTTTATGTCGGGCTAAATTTACCGTCTACTGGCTCCAGCTTCATATTTAGATTTAGATTTAGATTAGATTAGATTAGATTAGATTTGGACTTTATTAATCCCACAGTGGGGAAATGTGGTCGTCACAGCAGCATAGAAAAAGCAGTGTTGTATCAAACTTCTTATCTAATACTCTACTGGAGCTTTTCTGAAAATTTGAACCCTTTCATGTTATGATTTCTTAAATGTCATTAGTAGTCATTTCTGTACTGATGTTTCACGTTACTTACTGGTCAAATATACACAAACGCTAATATATCTGCAACAAGATAGTGTCTATGTTAAGCTCTTGCACATACAGTATATGCAAAAATGTGCAAATTAACCTAGAGAGTTCCTTTTTGGCATTCCGGCCCGATTATATGATTAAATTACATTATATAGCTATTTTAGAAAGCATTTCTGAGGAAAAAACTTTTTTTTTTTTTTTTTGTGATGTTATTTACAGAGATACTTTAGAAATATAAATCTCAAGTTCATGTGTAAACAAATTTACACTTTACCGTTTAAATGAATAGAGCTTTGGCTCCCCTAGTGGTCGCATCAAGGCATTACAATGCGCTGCTTCTCTTATCATCACAAATACATACGTAAAACCAACATTTACTGTAGATCATCCACACAATTAGATCAATGCCATTTTCCATTTACTGGTGTTGAGCTTTTTTTATATTATCATTTAGTCAAGTGATAGTCAAATGATGTTGTAATGTGGAGGGTTGTGTCAGTGCTGCGCGGACTAACATCCCAGCTTGCAGATATTTGAAGCTTTTGCTTCTCAATGACACTGATTTTTGATTAAAAAAAAACATGTTTCTGTCCTTTGGCTGCTTGTCAAGTATATTAGGATTTTGATCCAGGCTCGATGAAAGCTTTTGAAGAGTATTGTAGCTGCTTTACACAGACTGACAGTAATCGATGACAGCATTATTACAGAGCAAAACTAGGGCACTGTCCTACATCAGATTTGTGATGACATTCATTTTGTACTAGTAAAAAAATAACAAAGAGCCGCATCTGTTTAATACTAAAAGGAATCACACTGAAGAGTTTTAAATTGAAGTAAAACCTGTTCGGAGAACCCCAATCATTCTTTGATTGGACATCTGAAGAGGAATTGGAACAGAGAGAAAAAAGGAAGCATGTACATTAACAGAACAAATTTTGACCTCCGTAACACCACTTCCTGTGTCTAAATATTCTAGTGAAACATTTTCCACTGCTGACAACTGTACGTGAGTGTCACCACGGCGGTTAACTCTGGTAAAGACAGTTTACCGAAAGTTATACTTAAATACAGAACAGACCCAGAGACACTTCCAGAAACATTAAAAGACTTTTAATCATTGATGTTTCCTGTCTGGAGCATCAACTGGTGATCGCTAAAATTATAGTAAGTCCACTGTGCATGTATGCAGAGCTCTGCTGTCGAAGCGCTTATGATAAACACGACTTCCTGACTTCAGTGAAATAATCGGCTTCTCTGATCTAAAGAGAGATTGGACACACTGACTAACTGTCTCTCTCGTGTCCTCTCCATCTGCTGCCAAACACGGTCACAAGCTCCTTCTTTGTTCTCGCTTCTGCTGAACCTGATGCACTATCTGCGTTTACATTTACATCCAGCTACACATATGCAGCTACAGTATGACACAGAGAAAACAAATTATTCCCCAGATGAGATGAGTGAGCGGGCTTGTGTTGCCGCAGGACATAGAAAGACCTTGAATCATTCTTTCGTGGAAGATCTGGATTGTCCTAACTCATATGTGAGATTACAGCAGCTGGGTTGCCAACATCAGTAAATATCAATTATTCAGGATGAACACCAATAGTGTGAAGTCATTCAGTTAGCTGACTGACTCTGTAAACTATAAGGTGTCTTTGTCTTCCCGCCCCCCCCCCCCACCCCTCTAGTTAGGAATATCTTACATCACCATGTGATATGCTGTTTTTGTTCTTCCACCTCCCAAAGATTAGAGTCATTTCAAAATGAATTCACACCAACAGCCAGTTGAGAGACCTACTGTGTGTCAGCTATGTTTCATTTATATGTTCATATTTGATCAAAACAACACAGTATCATGGCAAAGCGTGAAATAGACACACTGGTCTACGACAGCAAAATGTGAAATAGCCACGCCTTGGCCTGTTTAGTCGTGACAGTTACACGTTTGAAGGAGTGAAACTGACGCCGCTAAGTGTCATGTGACGCTGAATCATGTGACCAAGATCCCGCAACAGAGGTGTAATAAAAGACAGTTTTTAGCAGTATTGGCTCAGTGCCATGAGTCACGGACTGCTGTTGTCGAGTTGTTTTTTGTTTTCTAACCCCAACCATGTTCTTTCTCCATCCCCAACCATGTTTTTATTTCCCTAACCCCGACGATCTTTTTTTAAGCTTGTCTATTTCACGTTACCAAACATCAACAGACCATCATATTTCAGCTCACAAGGGGAGCATGCATGCAATAATGTTGAAATTAAAAGAAGAAATTCATATATAAATATGAATCAATATGCAAATAAGCATGCTATGCAATGCTAAGTTATTTAAAGGCACCCATTTTATCAAGTATAAAGACTTATAAAGACAAATTTAGCATTGAATTGCTATAACAGATAACATATCAGATTCAAGATGAAAAGTTAATTTTAAAACTACAATTACTACCTAGAGGTTGTATGTCTCTGTTAACCACTTAAGATATACTTTCCATGCATATACGTCCTGAGACTGCTCCATGGAGCTGAAGGAAGGTATGACCCTCATGAGTAACAGTCATGGTTAATAAAGACATTGACTTTTGGTTTGAAACTGGAAATGAACAGCTGTCTCCCATGTTATGCTTTAGTGCGTTGTTGACCCATTCATCCACCCTGACCTCCCCCCTACACCATCTTTATGGCTTTATAATTATTTTAACTCCCTTCCTCCTTTGGCCTCTGCCATAAATACTTTGGACCTTAGAGGTATCTGTTACAATAGAGAATAATTCTGGGCCTCAATAATGTGCTGACATGAACAACCTATTGGTTTTAGGTTTTTCATAGGAGGACAGGGTTGTTGGGTAATAACACTACAATCAATGATTGCAAACGAATGATTATTACAAGAAATGTCGACAGCAGAAGGAACTACATTCATATTAACTCTCAGTAGTGTTTTCAAAAGTAACTCGTTGAATTAATTGTTAATTTATTAAATCTACATGTGCATACAGAGTCCGAGAAGTTTATAACCTGTCTGAGCTCTCAGTGGGCGTGTTGTTGTGCAGCTAAACATCAGAACCATGTTTTTGTAACGAAAAACAACAAAAGACCAAATCTTTCTCATGAAAGCTACTTTTTACATAAAAGTCTGGTCTTTCACTGAATTTTTGGTTTATGTTCAATAATAAATTGCTGTGAACTCCAAAACATTCTGCTTTCCTCTGAATAATGTACATACTGTAAAATATAAGTTGGTGGTCTTTTCCTGTCTGTGTCCTCAGTTTTCACATCTTGCCATTCCTGTGTTGTCCTCCTGCAGAAGTCATCATGGGCTGTGTGGGCTCAAAGAAGGAGCAGGAGGCTCTCAGCAAAGGGACGGTTAACGACGACCATCAGAACCGAGCACAGACGGCCCACTATGTCAAAGACCCCACTGCGGGAAACTCCGGCAGCAAAGCTGTAAGCAGTGATGTGACAAATGATGTGATACAAATCTGAGTCTTCATCACATGACAAGCAAAACAACTCAAAGTTTATTCCAAAAATATCTCAGAGCAGTCATTTACAAGTTGTTGCTTTAAAAAAAAACTTATACTACCATCTATGACATCCCCACTGGTGGAAGATGTGCAATATACTGTATTCAGACAACAGCAATCTAAATATTATTTTACAAGTTAGAGCCACTTTAGATATCCTAAATAAAAGAAATATTTTCTTTTATTTTTGAAACATAGTCCCCTGTGACTATTAGAACTACTACTGTTGGGCTCTTTAATCACGTGGTTCCCAACACAGTAGCTGGGTCCCTCCGAAGCGTCACAGGGGTCTGGAAATGATTCATTTTTAATTTTGTAATCTTTGCATTTTGGGATGAATTTATATTTAGGTTTGGAATATGTCAAGAGGCCGCAACTAAACATAGTCCACATGGATGATGACCTGCTTTAATCTTAAAGTGCTTAACCTAAAAAGTACCTTCTAAATATAGCTGGCAAGGAAATGAAGTACAAAATGCAATATTACCTCTGAAATGCAACAGCGCAACTATGAAGTTATGAAGAACTTTTTACATTGGGTGCACCAGCAGCACATGATTTTAGTACACCCAACATTTTTTACTACGCCTTAGAGCTGCAATAATACATATTAAGCTCTACTTATTTTGCCAGTTCCACATAGATTGATAATTTCTCAACACGCACACAATGATTAAAGATGTTGCACCCTGCTCCATCTTTCACAGCTGGTTGAAAAGCTCTGAGACGCCTTTACTGCTCTTTGGAATAATCAATAGTACAATCAGTAATCACACTTGACAGGTTTTTGGTCGCACTCTGGAGCCCTGAGTTAATGGAAAGATGCATACAGTACTTGAGTAGATTACTTTCCACTACTGAACATTAAATTTAATCATGAGCTGCATCTTAAATGTCAAAAAGTTGTTTTTTTTGTGTGTTTTTTTTTCAAATGTATTGGGCGCAAACAGCAGCAGAAGTGGCCTGAATGTTGAAGAATAACGGTGTTGAATGCAGAAACAGTAAAAGCAGACGAGAACGCACAGTTTCACTGGTTACTGCCTGACATGGGGGATTGTTTTCCTGTGCTTCTCAGAGGACAGATGCGTGCCGACACACACTTTAAACAGGATCACATGGCTTGTTGTGAATTTGCATACAGACAAGACTTTGATCTGTGACAGGGGTAAAGTCGCAGTGCTGCCATGGGTGACTGTGGTTCCTCTGGCTACTGCTTCCTGTGTGCTGACTGTAACATCTCTCACACCCTCAGTGAAGAAAGAGGAAGTGACAGACACACAACTGGAGAGTTCTAGATGCATAATCAAAAGTGTTAGGCAACACTTTAGACGTACTGACTTGCACATGCTGTATCATCTTACAGATGTCTAAATTTACAAACCCTCGGTCAGTCTGTCTGGTAAATTGGACGTAGCTTCCGGGTCTAAAAAGAAGTGAATGCAGAAGTTCCAAAAAACCCTCAAACAAACCTACACACCCATCCAAAAAGCGTCAACTTCTCTGAAAGTCAATTCTTTTTTTTCACAAGTCTTTATGATAACATTTGCTAAATTCACTCCACTGTCCTCAAAGAGAGCTACGTCTGGAAGTGTGCCTGATTTGATTGACATGCCAGTGTTTCAACCAACCAACATGCAACTAACAGTGACGTCACCCATTGGTTTGTGAAGGGGAGTTTGTAAGAACAGATGTCTTCATGTCTCTTTAATATTTCTCTCTACAGGCCAAAATGCCTCCTATTGCAAACTCTTCAGATGGTGAGTTACAACCTTTATCTACTCATTACTGTACCTCCACTTACACCGTGGGTATTAAAGTGTCTGGACTGTATTTTGTATTAAAGTCCACCACCAAGAGGCCAGACAATTGTTGGTTTATTTCTAATCCACCGTGAACACCACCAGAGAATATGACGACAAGTTAGTCCTTTTTAAAAGCATGATGTAGGTCGGTGAGGGTTAGACAGAAAAACGATGCCTTGCAGCTCGAGAGGAAGGAGAGTGGGTGTGTGGGTGCGGAGTGATATCCCCTCTCACCACAGAGGCCTTCAGTACGCAGAGGACCAGCCCCTCTGCTATTATTATCACACGCACAAGGAAGTCAGTCACAGAGTCAAAATATGGGGGAACCCAATGTAAGCAACAAACAAAAGCTCAGTTCAGACTTAAAGGCACTGAAAAGTCCACTGAAGAAAAACAAAACAAAAAAAACAGCAGATACTAAGTCATTCTCTCTCACATATCAGCACTGTTGGTGAAATACTCTTTGTTTATCATGCTTCACATGACAATGCAAAAGGGACGTAGTTTCCACTGCGACTCATGACCACAACTTACGAACAAAATGCCTCCTGCTTTCTTTTTTCTTTTTTTCATTGCCGTAGCAGAGAGTATTGCCATGGCACTGTTCGACTATGAGGCCATTCATGAGGGAGACCTTGGCTTCAAAAAGGGAGATAAGCTGAAAATCTTGGAGGAGTAAGTCTTTTATCAGCAGCGAAATATATACTCTTGTTTTGTTGTTGCTTAAACTATAAGTTCCTTTTGTGTAGAGTTTTTAGTTTTGGGGCTTGTAAAGCTTGGCAGTTTATTATTTTTGTTTTTGTTTTTGTTGATGAAGAATATTCAAGATTGTTGTGTGTCTCTGTCTTCTCTCTGTAGATCGGGGGAGTGGTGGAGAGCTATGTTAATCAAAACAGGTCAAGACGGCTTCATCCCCAGTAATTATGTAGCCAAAGATACTCTGGAGGCCGAAGAGTAAGAGTACTCACACTGAACACACATTGACATGGATTACTAGTGGAACCTTTTGCTTCTTTTGGTCATGAGAGGCCATTAAATGAAACGAAATGATATTAGTTCCACTCAATATAATTGTAGTTATTAGTTGTATATTTTGCTTGCTATAAACAGTAGTTATGTCATGTACCATATTGAAATGCCACTTTTTCTAGTCATTCACAAAGTGGAAAGCAGCAGGAAAACAAGGCACAGGAGGAGCCGTTTGGAGGTTTCTGTACTAACTGATCTGTTTCCTGTTTTTCAGGTGGTTCTTTAAGGGCGTGAGCAGAAAAGATGCAGAGCGGCAGCTGCTGGCCGCCGGAAACAAAGTGGGATCCTTCATGATCCGAGACAGCGAGACCACCAAGGGTGAGTAATAAAAAAAAACTTTAACCTTTAGTGGGGCAGTCAAAGAAGTTAGAAAAGGAAATAAGTTGACACAGCAACAATGTAAGAAGGAAATATAAGAAGGAAATTAATAATACAATACATCAGAGAGCATACACACTTAGGTTGATACAATGACTTTAATGTTAATAATTGTTTTTCAAAGCTGCTCTTTTGATATTTTTATATCAACAATGGCAGAGGTGACAGTGTAGAATGTGGAAGTGGTAAATTATTCTCAGTCTCAAGTCACGGATAATTTTAACCCAACTCAGCGGTTCTTCATTTTAGAGAACTTTTTTGCATCTTTTAACTCTGTTTTGGTTTCACTGTCCGTAACTTTACTGTAGCTGGTTCACACTTATAAGCACTGGTTCAAGATGCAGCCAGCTAGAAATGAAGCAGCTCAAAGGTAGAAAAACATTCTCTAAAAACATTGCGAAAACTGGTAGATTGTTAGCACAAAACATTAGTATAATGATTTAATTTACGGTATCCTGCTGGGAACATAAAAAAACATTAAGAATGAAAACACTAAATATTTCTACAGTGTTTTTAGAGAACGTTATCTTCTACTTTTAACAATAACATTCTGGGAACAACAAACACTTACCCCTGAAAACATTACTAGAACATTGCAAAATATTCTCAGGACAGTTTTAGAGCATGAAGATCGAGCTGTGCAGCTATTTTCAGCCAAAAAGGTGTGATTACCTCCTCTACTTTCCTCTACTCTCCTCTACCTGCCCAGCACCAACCGGCACACAGACACAGATAATTGGTGAACACAGTGAAGCATTTATCAGCTAAAAGACATTTTCTTGTTTCTCCTATTAAAAGGATAGTAAATATTTAAGCTTGTATTTGTGAGGTTGCCAGAGACATGACACACAATGAATGCTACTGTTGCTCAGTCTCTACTGGTCATGGAAATAGGCAACTTTATTCTAATACATCAGCTAAAATCAACTTGTAACTGTAATAAAAATGTCCATAGTGAAATGCTTTGTTCTCATCGAATTGTTGGGTTTCTCTGTATAGTATTGTAAAGTTCTGCTGTAAGGACTTTAAATGTGTTAAGTGCCATGAAATAACCTGTGTTGTGATTTGGCGATATGTAAACAAACTTGAACTGAATTTAATTGAATTGCAAATAAATTCTTAAATTACTGTCTGAATCCAGGTTAGACTCCTCAAATTAACAGATCTGATGAATAATGAAAATAATGAAATAATGTTCTCAGGGTTATGTTGGTTAATGCCAAGCGACAGCCAGCAGTGACGTCACCCGTTGGTTTGTGAACGGCCGTAACGAAGCCTCGAGTTCAGATTTTGTCCGTCGTCATCTTGCTAGTTGGGATCGGTTTGGATCCAGAAGGGACTGTATTTGTACGAGTTTGAGGAAGTTAGTGGTAGATCTGACTGATCTGATTGGAAACCCAGCGGTACGACGTCCCGATCCCGATAGCTGTAACCTGACTGCCACCAAAAACACGACCTTTTGAATCTTCTTTTCTAATGAATGAGGGATTATTTTCAGATGGACCTCCAGAAAACTAATAAGAAGGAGTGACTTTAGCTAACAACACAGAGATAACTGCTGGAGAACATTTATTGACTAAGAACTTTAAGATAGAAGTTGAATGGGAGTCGATGGAGCCGCAGGCTTTTTGGAGCCGACCTCTAGTGGCAGTCGGTGGTATTGCAACTTAAGGCACTTCTGGATTGGCCTCATTTTTCAGACCCCGAAGCTACGTCCGCTTTTATATACAGTCTGTGGTTAAGGCCTTTGAGAATCACGAGAAATGTAGGATCCAGTAGTTTTGGTGCTTGACTCATAGTAGAGACCTGAATTCAGGAGATATTGGCCTCTGTTGCTTTGATCCTGATTATTCTTCATTTTAATCTCCCAAATGAATGGAATTGCAATGCTAAATTGTTAGAGTAGCCCACGCTAATCTGCCGACAGTCCCACAAGCTTTTCTACGTGTTTGGTGAAATAGTGGACTCCTGTAATTTCCGAGAATAAGAATGTTACCATCCTAAAATGCTGAATCCTCTAAACATATTAGCTAGAATCAGTTAAAAAAAAATTGGCATCAGCATTAGGAAATCCCCCATAGATCATGTGGTAACTGTTCTATTGCTTTTCTTTTACCACAGGCAGCTACTCTCTGTCTGTCAGGGACGGCGATGTCCAGTCCGGTGAAACAGTTAAACATTATAAGATCCGCACACTGGACAACGGAGGTTTCTACATCTCTCCCCGCATTACCTTCAGCACCCTGCAGGAGCTGGTCAGCCATTACAAGAGTGAGTTACTCCTGGCCTTTTTCCACTGCTTTGTCTTAACATGATTTCTCACCACTGCGTTTTTGTGGTCTCATTGATTTATTGTCTCATTAAATGATGATTTAAGTCATTTAATGGTGAACATCTTCACAACAGTCTGTGTTCCACCATTTAACATTATGTTTCTAGTGATGAACAGCACACTCTGCTGGTAAACTTTTATTACCTCCTCTGATATGAAACACCATTAAGGTTGTTACTATTGCGTTACTCTATAAACACAACCACCATCACCATTTTACCCACAAAGAAGAACAAGATCACTTATTTTCTGTAAGCCAACCACATCGAAAAATAACAAAAACAAATGTTTTTTCTGTTGTAATCAGAGCTGGGAGATGGCCTCTGCCAATCCCTGACTAACCCATGCTTGAGCCCCAAACCTGAGAAGCCATGGGAGAAGGACGCCTGGGAAATCCCAAGATCTTCTCTCAAACTGGACAAGAGGCTCGGTGCCGGCCAGTTTGGAGAAGTCTGGATGGGTGAGATTGATATGAATCATTGTTAGTTAGTGATGGTGCTAGCAATTCATGTTCTTTTTGTAATTTTTGTTTTGTTTGTTCTAAGCTATGTACAATAAGCACACCAAGGTAGCAGTGAAGACCATGAAGCCGGGCACCATGTCGGTCGAAGCCTTCATGATGGAGGCCAACCTGATGAAAAGTCTACAGCACGACAAACTGGTTCGACTCAATGCTGTCGTCACCAAGGAGGAGCCCATCTACATCATCACTGAGTACATGGAGAAAGGTGTGTGTGTGTGTGTGTGTGTGTGTGTGTGTGTGTGTGTGTGTGTGTGTGTGTGTGTGTGTGTGTGTGTGTGTGTGTGTGTGTGTGTGTGTGTGTGTGTGTGTGTGTGTTTGTGTGTATGCAAGTGTAGTACATGTGCAATTGTGTGTAGTTGCCGAGTTCTTTTGATTGAAGTCAGTTGCTGCACTTTGCTGTATGGACAAACAATAAGAAACAGACATCATAGTATACTAACTGAAAAGGAAACTTGGGCAAATCCCAAAGCCAGTCATTCTCAACCAGGTTTACTAGTATGTTTGCATTTTCCAGGAGGGACGTGAAGTGTTTTCGTAGAATAACTTATTTAAAAAAAAAGTGAAAATCGCAATTTAAGAAAAAAAATTAAAATAAATCTGCATGTGTAACTAAAAGAAAGAAGAAGATTTGAAAACGTTCGCTCAACTGAATGGACATTGGTTAATAGAGGAAGCTAGTAATGGTTGACATTGCATAAAGTAATTGATAAATGGTTGAAATAGTTTGATAAAAAATAATGTTTAGAAATGAAAAGAAAGAAGCATCTGAAATTGCTCAAATAATAGGTAATGACATAGTAATGAACTTGTAACAGCTATTACCTAACAATAATACATGGTTAAAATAATCAACAACAGATGACGGATAAATGGTTAATATAGTTAGCTAAAAGCAATAAATACATGAAATGAAATGAAATATATTTAACAACAGTAATTTTGGTTAAACTTTTATCATTAGATGTTTGTAATCCAGGGTTTTGTTGCAGTAGCAGGATATTTATGTTTAGGTGATGTTCTTTGTATTAATCTTTACCCTTCGATACATGTTTGATTATATATGTGTGTTTTTGTGTTTGTGCACCTTCAGGTAGTTTATTAGACTTCTTAAAGAGTACTGAAGGAAACCACGTCCAGCTGCCCAAGCTCATCGATTTCTCTGCCCAGGTGAGAATTATTCAGTCGTCCGCTGCACACATTGTTTAGTCACACCAGATCACCTTTTTGAGTGAGCAGTGCACAGGACATTTTTCAATATTCCCATAATTTCCTAATTTTGTGTTGTAATCTGGACAGCCTGGAATCAATGAATGTTATCTTAAAACTGAGTAAAATAATGAATATTCCTTGAAGGGTGTCCTCCACTGACTGTCCTCCTGGTTATGTTGGAGAGGATGAGAAGGGGCCTACCAATGTTTTATTTATTATTAGTCATATGTATTTCATATTAAGAAAATGAAAGGTTGATCACAAATGCTAAAAGAAAACAACGATGCTAAATATGTGTATATTTAAGTAGTAATAGAACAAAAATACATGCAGATATGCAGATATTTCACGTCATCCAGCAACGGACTAAATTGTGTTTCTTTTGTGTTGCATTTTTATCTTTTTATCTTTTTGTTTCAAAGAATTGAGGAAAGGTAGAGGAACAACTTGTACAAGTAAAATACGGCCAGGAACAGTGATGCATTGAGATAAATACTGATGTTACCATGATAACACGCTCTCAGTGACAATACTAACATCTGAGGCTGATGGGAATTGACATGAAAACACAAACACCTGCTGTCGTCACAAAAGAAATATATTTATGTTTCGGCATAGGAGATAATATTTCCTCAATGCAGTCTCAAAGGATTCAGGTTGAGCATTTTTATACTGAACGGAGACTTCACAGCTTCGTTTCCATCGGTCGGATATTCACAGCACATCGTTTTCCAAACCACATAGAGGTGATTATGAAACAGAAATCACAGTAAGCAACTCATTTCTTGCAACATATGCGCTGTCATGAATTTATGACCTTTAACCTTTTACCCAAATTCAAATATCATGCTGAACTGGATCAAGCTTTAAAATCCACACCAAAGGAGACTCAAAGCACAGCAACCCATCACTTAAGATGGAAAAGAAGTGATTATGAATCACTTGTTAACATAGGAATAACAATAAACCATAAACAACATGAAACACAAATGTTTACTTCATGGTAGCATTTGATGATAGGTCAGCAACAATTAGGACACATCATCTGGGAACCATGAACCTCAATACAAAATATGATGCTAATTTGTCCAGTACATGTTAGAATGTTTTACTGGATTACCAGTAGGTGGACCTAAAGGGAAAATCCACGAGGGACAATTGATATCTCTTTCCACTGTTACTTTCCTTCCTGTCAGTTTTTTTTTAAATAAATTCTACAACCTCTTAAGTACGAATGAGTTGAGTAAGCGCCCTGTTGTGTGAGGTGCTTCCCGTGTCATACAAACAACAGAGCAGGAAGTGAAGAGGAAGAAGATCTAAACCTGTCTGTTTTGATTCCGTCCTACCATGACCGATTTTATGGTGTTAAATTATTCATCAGATAGTAGGTGAGACAGATTTCATAACACAAAGGAGCTAAACTGAAAGAGTACATGTGTTAATCAACCCTGCAAAATATCTGTTGCTGTTATTAGCAGCAGTGCAAGTTACTGAAAGAAACAGCAACTTTTACTTTGAAAACTATGTTTGGACTGTGTTTGCACTGAATTATTTTTGTGCAGATTGCAGAGGGCATGGCCTACATCGAGCAGAGGAACTACATCCACAGAGACCTGAGAGCTGCCAACATCCTGGTCAATAAGGCTTTAGTGTGCAAAATTGCTGACTTTGGCCTCGCTCGTATCATCGAAGACAACGAGTACACGGCCAGGGAAGGTAAGACTAAACGTTGTGTCGCCATGGGTCATCAGAAAGTAGGGAACTGATTCCCCGCGACAGATGGAACGGTTGAAGTTACGGTTTCATCAGTTTAGGGGAAATTACTTTGTGTCAGTGAGACATGAGATTACAACACGAGTGACAAAAGAAGTAGAGAGAAGATGAGAATGACTGGCAGTGTCATCGGGGGTCAACTAATGTCTCAAATAATTACTCCAAATTTTGATTGGGTTTTCCATTTCCCCGAATAACCAGGAGCCAAATTCCCCATCAAATGGACAGCTCCTGAGGCCATCAACTACGGCTCTTTCACAATCAAATCTGACGTCTGGTCCTTCGGCATCCTGCTGACTGAGATCATCAGCTATGGACGCACACCATACCCCGGTAAGTGGACCACTAGTCTCATGATATAGAGTTTGCTAGAATGCCTGTGAAGAGAAAGGACATTGAAATTATAGAGTCTGTGCACAACAGTTTGTCCAGTTCTGTTGTTTTAAAGTGGACATCTAAAATGATTATTATGTTTAGCATCTTAATTTAACATTTAAGCAGTTGATAATCAGCAGCAAGCAGCAGTAGTTTTGCAGGTATTTGGTCATAAACTAAGGTATCGGATGGTATTACTGATGGGGCAATAGGAAAGATCAGAGGGAAACCAAATGTATTGCTGTCCATCCAAACGTGTGCTGCAAAGGTCAAGGAGGTCCATCAAACTGTTGTTGAGATATTCAACTCAAAACCTCATATGTGAATCTCATGGTGGCGAAAGTTAAAGATTATAAAAATCAGAGGGATTCATCATGTGTGTATCATGCATGTCTGTAGAAAGTTTTGTGGCAATCCATCCAGTAGTTGTTGAGGTATCTTAGTTTGGATTGAACTGACCAACTGACTGAGCAACAGAAGTCATCTGCTGCCAGCCAATGAGATTCTCATTTACGTGAAGGGAGCGTGGCTCTGCAGACTCTCTGAGCCCAATCATCCACTGTTGTTTTCAGGGATGACCAACCCAGAAGTGATCCGTTCCCTGGAGAAAGGCTACCGGATGCAGCGCACGGACAGCTGTCCCACCGAACTCTATGAGATCATGCTGGAGTGCTGGAAGAACAAGCCTGAGGAGCGGCCCACCTTTGATTACCTGCAGAGCGTCCTGGAGGATTTCTACACGGCCACAGAGAGCCAGTATCAGCAGCAGCCATGAGACTGCTGATGCAGTGCTGTCCCATTCATATGTACTGTAAAAGTCCAGTTTCTACATGCAGCAGTGCAGATCAGAACCCGCAAACACACACACACACACACACACACACACACACACACACACACACACACACACACACACATTAATCCCTGCCTGACTCTCTTTCTTAATCACACACATAATGCAAAATAAGAAGAGACTACAACATTTTGGTGGGGTGTAACTTTTTTATTTATAAAGAAAGTAGGCCTTGTGTTACGATTTTAATAGTCCACTGGGCTTTTGTCCCTGTGAATTAGAACATTTTAAAATAATATTACCAGAGATTTAAAAAACAATAGATACAGTAACTACTATTACTATTATTATTATTTGTATGACAACACAATCTTACCTCATAATTGAGTCTGATCGTAAGCTAATGTGGCCGTAGTCAGAGCAATGCACAATGATTTGATTGGCAGACGCGAGGCAGCACAAATTCAAACAAGTAAACCCATCAAAAATGGCGATCAGGATTTTAGAGCATACTGACAAATAAATGAAAACAAGCAGAAGGAATGTTATATTCTACATACAAGCTTTTACACCTTTGTAATCACCAATATTTTGAATAGTAACTGTAATTTCATTTAATCTTTTCTCTCAGTAACCAACTGATTACAATAACATTTATTTTGTAATTTAATTATACGTAACTAGTTACTCTCCAACACTGTCGACGCGTGATATGTTCAGACAGACGTGTGTTCGTTATATCTGCAGCCTCTAATATAAGACGTGGCACCAACAAGATTCTTTATCATAATTAATTTGTACTTTTACTTTACTAATTTTGCTTCAGTACAGATTGCGTGATGGATCGCTGCACAACATTATCCACAAAAGTGCAAATGAAAGTAGCAAGTGTGCTTGGATAAACTCTGCTTGTGCACGACTACGGTACAGGAAGACGAGGAAGAAATAGGTGTTCCCCAAACAAAAAGAAAATATAAATACCTTTCCCACATTTCTGTTCTCCCCTCCACAATAATTTATTTACAGTCTCAAATAGTCTATTTTGATATTCAACAGAGTGCATGCAGTTATAAAAGCATGATTGGTTCACACACACAAAATATTAATTTACACAAAAATACATGGCCATATAGGTCACCTGGATACAGTTGTTCTGCTCCAGCACACATTGTGCAGCCATCAACCACAACACAGATGTTCCCAGTGAAATATGGGCCGTGCTCAGCTCTGATGCGCTGATGGTGTCGATTTCAATAACTCAGCGAGCAACGCCGCCATTATCTTCTCTCCTCCTGTTGAATTGTACGGTGTTGTTCATTCAGAAAGGAAAGTGGTGGACTTTACAAAGTGCAGGGAAAATGCCTGATTCTGCTTAAATCTTCTGATTATACTGCATAGATGCTTTCCATTATGTTATGGCTTATTTCACCATTACTCCTTCATAGTGCCTTTTTCCAGACTTTACTAATATCATATATTCCATACGATCTGTATATACACATATATACATAAAGAGATGCAAATGCTCAGTCGTTAACTAATAATGCTTGTTAATTTTTAAATGATTACCGTTTATCACTTAACTTATTGAAAAAACAGTGCAAATACTCCACTCTTGTTTCTGCTAAAAGCACTGCTCTGAACATCTCTGTATCTGAATCTTTTTTGGTTAAGAATCCTGTTTGGATAATGTGCTTCTCTTTTTGTTGGGCAAACCATCTGAGTAGTTAACACGCATTATCCTCTGAGGGATCATGTGTGTTGAAGTAATCATAATTCATGTGATAAAAGCAATGTTCACTATTTTGTCTAAAAATGGTTCCTACATATCTTGTGGACCAAAATCAAAAAATTAGTGATATAAGATTTGTGAATTTTATGCTGTGAAAAATTAGGTCTCATCCGTTTAGCCAGAACTGTGAGCAACAGTATCTGGGAGAGTTTTTCTTACAGAAGGAAGGATGTAAAAAATGTCCCAGCACTGTCCTGTATATATTGATCTTCATAGGGTTAAGAATATTTTTGTGTTTTTCAATATAAACCCTTTGCATATATTTGGTGAGATGATTGCTCGAATTCTTCCACTGTCATGAAAATGTTTAAATAAATTGTTTTAAAAACCACTTAAGTGTGTATTTATATAACAGCAAACCATATTGAGCATGTTATTTTTATATATTAATTTGTTAACTTGAAGGCATAAACTTGAATAATGAAATTGGAGGCAAATCCAGAAAAACTAGCCGACAGTCTGTGTGATAAGCTTGAACTACTTAACAGATTAAGATTTTACTCAACAAATGAAGGTGTTATAAAATATCATGCTTTGGTATAAATAAATAAATAAATATATATATATATATATATGTAAGTTGAACCATCCAATAGTAAATACAAGTACACATTTAGCTCATCAATGAATTGATTAATTGGCAACTATTAAGTAATTTTACATTCAAGAATGTCAAACATTTCATGGTTCTGGCTTCTTAAATGTATGACTGTTTTTCTGTTTAATTATTCACAATAATTTTGAGTTTTGCTTCATCTTTATTGGACTAAATAAGATATGTCAGGGAGGCACTTTGGGTTTTCTGTAATTGTGATGGCATTTCTAATTATCTTTTTTTTTTTACAAATATAATGAGTTGATTGATAAAATCAACTGACCAATCATTGATCTAAAACAAGAAATTCAGTGTAATAAAGATCTTATAATACATACAGTGCTGAGGGGACAAATTCTACTTGAAGTACATTTCACTGTTTATACACATTTTAAACGCATAACTTTCCCTGTAATGAAGCATTTTGATCACGTTTCTGGGCGTGTCGAATTAAAAATGAGTGACAGGAGAGAAAACCCCGAGCACGCGACTTCCGCAACGTCACTAATGACACGTATTCAAAATGGCGGCCGCGGCGATGGTAAGCAGCAAAGCGAACTCTTGTTTTCTTCAAACTGCACATTGTTCAGTCTTTCCCTCCCAAATGAAGTCAACCACCGGGCTGTGGTTGTGGCAGAGCGGAGGTCTCCCCGCGCCGATGAGCAACGTGTTACCGTTAACCAGCTGGAGTTGGCTTCTGCTTGAATGTTGACGATCTTGCTAACTGAGTTAGCGAGCTAACGTTACCTAGCTCGACTCTCGGTGAGCCGCGAGCTCTTCCAGCTGATCCGCAGCTTTTATCTGCCGACATGAAATGGTGCTGACAGACTTCACGCAGCCGCGCAGGTGTTGGACAGCTGTGAACAAATCAGCTTGGCGAACTTTAACGGCGTTACGTTAGCTGTTAGCGGCTCTGTCGGTTTTCCGGTTGTTGTCGGTGTGCTCGGTGGTGTGGAGGAGGTGGAGGAGGTGGAGGAGGTGACGGCAGAAGATCAGCCGTGACCTAAGAAGGTCTTTTTACGTGTACATGTGTGAATGTGCTGCTCCAGTCGTGTCGCTGTGCTAACTTCCTTCTCTGGATCTTTAAAAGGCTTTCGGACATCGAGCAGTGAAAAAGAAACGCTGTGACATCGACATGATCTCAGTTTAAAGTCCTCCCTCCCTCCTGTTTGGGGGTTTCAAGTAAATGTCCCCCCGACAGTAACTCAGCTCGACTCCTTTTTAACTTCCTCCACCAGGACTGAAAGAAGCTCAAACTGAGTGAGAAGTCTGATTCTGTATCAACACCCATGAAAGGAGGCTGTCCTCTGCCATGTTTGTCCTTGTTGAGGTGTCTCTGAGCCTGTGGACAGGAGTTAAGACTTGGATTTTAGTTTAACCTTCATCCTGATGCAGTCATGCATGTCGAGTTTACTTTTTTGTACTTGGACGTGTTTTTGTCAAAAGAGCTTTCACACAGAAAGGAGCGTATTGTTCAAAAGCCACTTCTTCTTTATTCTTTGGAAGGCAGTCCAGCTTTTCCAGCTTCCACACAGCTCGTGATGTCCAGCAACCTTGTAAGTTTCCTGCTGTGCTGAATGTTTCTATGAAAGCACACATGCAGAGTCTGTAAAAGAAAAATGAGCACATGTTTATGACAATGTTGAAGATAGAAGAGAAGAACTGTTGGTGGAGACGAGCAGAGACATGCAGCTCCATGACTGACAGGACATCTGGAGAAGAAAGAAGAGAAACTACGTGAGTGAAGGAACTGAATGGAGACAACAGACAATAAGAAGAAACTATGGGAGAGAAGAAGTGTGAAGTTGTCTTCTCCCAAAATAACTCCTTCAGTATGGGGTCTGGTGCTGACTGCAGCCAGTTGTTCAGATGGCACGAGGAGGACTGTGTTTTCCCCTCACGCCTTCTGGCAAAAACCACTGTGGCTTTTCTCTCCGCCGTACATCTGCCTCGGCTCTTATCTCCTCTCCTGCAACCTGGAAGCTCCTCCATGATCCACAGCCTCGGAAATATCCATACACCCTGAACATGATGGCTGCTGGTCACAGCTCGGATTTGTTTGAAATGTTGCTTTGAGTTGATGTACGCTGTAAAAAGTAAAACGGTACGTTTGTTCATTCAGCCGTTCACTTTATGGTTGAGCGCAGTTTTTATTTGGATGTAATATAAACAGGACATATATTTGGATCGATGTCAAATGATTTGTGCGATCGAGGTTTGTTTCTTGACTCGTGGGATCCCCTTCCTGTGCTGTGATCATGGTATCACCACGATATCCACTTTGCCAGCCAAAGCAAATCTAAGTCTGTGGCGGCCTTGAATATGTTTCTCGGTAACCTTGGTGAGCCACCAAAAAGGTTTTTTTTTTCCTTCTAATGTTAGCAGACAGACTGATGTCCCCACCTACCAGACTTTTTTTTATTCATTTATTTTTACAGGTGAAGTGCACACCTTTTACTGACACACTTGTATGTATACGCTTACATTATGACAGGAGATTGATATTCAGTAGTTTCAGATTCGCTCTGCCGAAAAGTCTTTCTTGAAAGAGATTAGTTGCGCTCATGTCCTGTCCATCCCTTTCTTTATCAACAGACGTGTCCACCACAATGTCCTCTTGCATTCACAGTCGCAATCATTTTTTTATATTGTCTCAATAATGCACTTATTTTGTGTGTGTGTGTGTGTGTGTGTGTGTGTGTGTGTGTGTGTGTGTGTGTGTGTGTGTGTGTGTGTGTGTGTGTGTGGTAAAACATTGGCGGTGTGTGTTGCAGGAGACGTGGTGGGCCTTGCTGCTGTTGTCCCTGCTGCCTGCGGTCCGGACCTTCTACGTTCCTGGAGTCGCTCCCCGTAATTTCCGTGACGGTGAGACAGTAGATATTAAGGTAAGACTACAATTCATCTGACCAACATGTGAGTTTACTGTTTCGAAGCATTGTGGTTTAGCAGTTATCCTCCATTTCTCCTACTTACTGACGACTGTCCCAGATTTCTGATTTCTTTCTGTACCGATGGGGAGACATTTTTAGATTTTAATCGAGATGCTTCTCTATTGAGGAACAACAAACTTCTACAGATATATAAGAAAGAAGGGGCAGCCCATAATATGTAAATGTGCACAAACGTGTGTAACTCGGCTGCTGATTTCAATCATGCTGCACAACAGGAGCAGTCAATGAACCGTTTGATCTTCTCTCGTATACGAGATATATACCGTTTAAAGGAAAATACCCACGTAGTGTCACAATTCCTCAGATTACTTCTCACGATCATTGGATAGCTGTAATCAAAGTTAAGCTTTTGAACTAATGTGAAATCTTTATCTGTTGTCCCCAAATCTTGTGGTCATTTTGGTCTGGAGATCTACAGCTTTCATCAAATCCTCCCAGCCACCTTGAAGGCATCTGATGAAGTTTATCTTTCATCATTTGCCAGTAGACCAAGTTAGAAATAAGTGCAACTAAAGATTCTGTCGAGTTCTGCGACCACTTGATGTTCAGAAATAGTACAGTTTTTAGCAGTGAATGCCATTAACCTGAATTAATTTAGACACCTTGTAGAAACAACTTAAATATAAGCTGAGCAGCAGAAGATCTGGAACGATTGTTTATTGATATTAACCGTTCAGACACACTGAAATCAGCTGGAACATACTGCTGTATCATCACTGATCCTGATCATTTGAGCTGACTGTGATCTTTTTGTATAATAATTACAATTGTTTCCATTCATCTTTGTAGAAACAAGAAATGTTTGAGGGTTTACTGGCGTTCTTTCAATGACTTGTTTCTCTCCTTTCCTCTGCCGTGGTTTGATTAGATTAGATTAGACTTTATTAATCACAGTGGGGAAATTTAGTAGATGCTACATGAGTGGATAATTAGCACCACTCAGTGCATTATTGCCACCTGCTGTCATTGTCGCTATATAAATAAAATTGAATTGTCAGTCATTTGTTTTTAGTTTATTTCAGTAAAAGCTTAAAAGACCAACAGAAATGTACTTTATTCATACGTTCTCTATCAATAAATGGCTTTTCTTCTTCTTTATAAGATGTATCTGTATTATTAAACTATGACGGACACTCCAATAGTGGTATAAAATCAACAGGAAAGGATATTTCATTTGTGAACCATAATTATTGTGGCAATTAATCGCCTAATGCCGTAAGAACAGGCAGTCATGGGTTCAATCTTGGACTTTTTTTCAGCCTTTTTTTTTTTTTTTTAAGTTACTATTTATTTCTTTGTTTGTTTGCACAATTAAAATAAAAACATAGAAATAAATGGAAAACTCCAGTTTTCCAGCAGTCAACATGTTTGTTCAGGATGTTAATCTTTATTAACATGTAAATTCTTGCTTTTCATGTTTAGAAAGCCAAAGTTCAGTTTCTTTCAGACCAAGTTGTGTGAGTGTAGTTTTGACTTTCCCTACTTCAACCAAGTGAGTCAGTCAAACAAACTGTTTGTTTTTCAGGCAGTGAAGCTGACCAGCTCTCGCACACAGCTTCCTTATGAATACTACTCCCTCCCTTTCTGTAAGCCAGAATCGGTTTTCTACAAGGGAGAGAACCTGGGTGAGTGAACTCCATTTGTCACACACGCGTCTCTATTTATGACGTACACTTTATATTTCTGTGAACTTTGACATTGCGATCCTTCTTTTGTAGGTGAGGTCTTGCGTGGGGACCGTATTGTGAACACCCTTTACAATGTGGAGATGAACAAGAACAGGAAGTGTGAAATGGTGTGCAAAAAGAAGAAGCTCGGCATCGAGGAGAGTAAGCTGATGGCTGAGCGAGTCCAGGAGGAGTATTATGTTCACCTGTGAGCATCTCTTCTCACTGTTGTTGGTGGAGCGGGTCAGATAGAGCTGCTTTTTACAATTGGTTGTACTTCTTTAGAACTTTCTTTAATTGACAGATATTTTTTCTAGGTTTTATATCTCTGGGTTGTACAACATGATGTCCAATAATCAAACCAAAACTAATGGAGCATCTCCCTGGGTGGGATTTCAGTATTGCAGACAACCTTCCAGTTGCCACCAGGTTAGAGTTTTACCCCAACAGAGAGGCCGGAGGAGAAGAGGAGCAGAAGAAGGACATCGTAAAAGACATCCAGTTTGAACACGGTTACCGACTGGGCTTCGTGGACAACAACAAGGTACATGTCCCGCGGTGTCTCCGAGTCCCGGTGCATTGATCAGAGGTGAAAGAGTTCAGCTTCACAGACTTCTTTTGCGACAGATTCCTGTTTTGCACTTTGTACATTTCTTTGCATTGTTGTCTATTATTGACCTACGTACTGTGAGCTTTAAAGAGGAACTTCATTCTGGGTTTTTAGCGCTGTGTTCATGATCACACATAACTGCCAGTAACAGTTACACCATCAAGCCCGAGAAGCGCCCACAAAACAATGCGGTGCATGAAAGAGATTTATTTCTCTGCCACAGCAGTTGGCATCGTATGATACACACTATAACTGTGCTGCAGTCAGAGGGATTGTGAGCTCACAACATGAGCTGCAGTCAGCAGAATGGTACTGACACAAGCACTCCAGAGGGCTTCTCATGGGAGGGCTGCTCGCTCCACTACAACACATCCACCCACACCGACTCATAAAGAGCCACGAATGTGCTGCTAGTGACCCTCAAAGCTCCACCGACCTCCCGTCTTTCCAGCTGAGGAGGAGACAGTCGGACTTATGGATGCTCAGTCTCCCACGTGTCCTCTCACCCTCCACATCACACACCAGAAACGTCACACCTCCTACAGCTGCACAACCTCACTCCTTTTTTGCAGCTTTTAGAGATAAGTAAGGGAGGTTTGAAGTAGAATTTAGATGTGATTTCTGCACATTTAGTCATGTTTTTCTCCCTTGAATTAATTTCTACATCCTTGCTATTCATTTGTAAAATGAGTTCGTGTTCAGGTCTCGTTAGCCTTCTAAGATTCACAGACTTATTTGCTGGCCATCTATCAGTGTGCGTGTCTCTGAGTGTATATGAGACTCCAGCGCTGGTTAGAAATAGATCTTGGGTCTAAGGCGTGCCTTATATGAACAGCATTACAGGGTTTTCCACCGTGGAGGTGTTGATCGTGAGCCTGACTCTGCCCAACTTATGCTTACAGCTTCAGTTTCGCTCTGCTTGTTGACCATCTGTCACATTATCACAAAATCAAGATTAGGAACGCTTTGAGAGAATTTCATCAGCTGTGGCACAAACAGTCACTCAAGGAGGAACTGATTAGGACTTGTTGTTCAAAGGTCACCGTGACCTCCCCAAACACAGCTGTGGCTATAACTCAAGAATCCATACACTAATTATTACAAAAATCCACACAAAGGTCTCATAGGATAAAAAGATGTCATGACATTTTATATCCAAAAGGTCAACTTCACTTTAAAATCATAATGTTCTGCAAAACCCCTTTTCTGTCCATTATTCAACAGTGTACCTCAGGAACAGAAGGGGATGTTATTTTTAATATTTTTATTTAATATTTCTCATTGGGTCAGATAGTTTTTTTGGGGACACTAATCTTAAAATCTGTGGTGATTTATTGATCTTCTGTGCTGTCGGGTTGAAGATGCGTTTGAAGCCTTCACATTTTATAACATGTAACTTCCTGGCATATTTGAAGCATGGTCTACTCTCAGGCTACATTTTTCTGTTCTATCTGAATCAGCTTTATCAGCCAAACATGTACACTCACAAGGAGTTTGACTGCTTTTTTTTTTGTAAATGTATTTCTCTCTATGAATTTTACACACTAAAACATTACATACAGCAGAACATGGACAACAGTGTCGCTGCATCATGTGAGACTGGACAGATGTGGATGTTAACTGTAACTTCTTGACTGGTCCGCGCAGGAATGTAACCACATGGCGGTAATTGTAGTTAAAGAAACTTCTGCGAATGTTCTGAAACATTGATGATTTGATAAAAAAAAAAAATATATATATATATATATATATATATATTTTTTTTTTTTTTTTTTTTTTTTTTTAAATGAAATGGGAAAAGCACAACACACTTATTTCTTGTCACCTGCACAACAGAATATATCAGAAGTGGTAGAAATAATGTGTGAAGGTACTTATTCATTTCTCGTCCCGTCTCTTTTTCTCCCTCACAGTTTTATCTGCACAACCACCTGTCCTTCATCCTGTACTTCCACAGGGAGAAACAGGAGGAGGGCGAGGTTCACGACTACAGGGTGGTGAGATTTGAGGTCGTACCGCAAAGCGTCAAAGTAGAAGGTGGGTGTCAACTCTTTTTGAATAGCATGAGGTTGCATAATGTTTCAGACCTATTGTGACGTAGAACTGTTTGAATGGAACAAAGAAAAATTGTTAACTTGGACCATTTCTTTTTTTCTTTCTCAGATCTGAAGGCTGTGGAACAAGAGAGGACTTGCACCTTGCCTGAGGCCAGTGGCTCCGCCCCCCAGGAGATCGACCCAAACAGGGAGAACGAGGTCCTCTTCACCTACTCGGTCCACTGGGAGGTCAGTGACAGGAAACATCTCGTAACCAGGAGTCAGACCAGTCTGCAGCCCTGAATCAATCCCCCAAAGGACTGCAGCGCGTTGGTTCCCTCTAGACGCTCTGTCCATTTAAATGTGTTGAAATGTCTGAATGCTTCAAGATTGTTCTTTTAAATGGATTATTAATGACAGCAAAAAGGTCAGATGATAAACCTCGGGTACTTTTCTAGCTGTGAGTTTTAAACAAAGTTTGATAAATGTAGTGGAAGGACTCCTGAGTCCGTTGTTTCCTGTGAGCAGGAGAGCGAGGTGAAGTGGGCGTCTCGCTGGGACACCTACCTGACCATGAGCGATGTCCAGATTCACTGGTTCTCCATCGTCAACTCTGTGGTGGTCGTCTTCTTCC
This sequence comes from Brachyistius frenatus, assembly GCF_029030835.1. Classification (NCBI taxonomy): domain Eukaryota; kingdom Metazoa; phylum Chordata; class Actinopteri; family Embiotocidae; genus Brachyistius; species Brachyistius frenatus. The sequence goes on from NW_027210674.1 coordinate 1,497,564, forward strand.
TGTCCGGTATGTCCAACATCTCTGCTCGGCTTAACGCTCCTTTCTTAAATGTTCATATCGACCAGGCTGAGGTGATATTATTTATTTATACTAAATACTATGTTAAGAGGCGACAGTGAGCCACTGCGGCTTCCTGTCAGTTCGTTCCTCAGCCGGGCTCTTGAGTTTTGGCTGTTGGGTTGTATGTTGTGTTTTCTTGCTCTGCTGTTTGTTAGTAGTTGGGTTCTTTTTTTTTTTTTTTTTTTTTTATAGCTGATATTTGTAAAGATAGATTTTTATACACCCAATAGAGAATCGACAGAAAAATATTTAAGCCTGTAGTTTACGTTCCAGCTCGTCTCTTTTATCAGCAAGAAAACAGCCACAACAAAACGATGTAACGACGTCATTCCAGATGTTTTTCAGTGCGGTTTGTGTCGTCATTAGCTGCTATTGATCCGTTTTGAATTGTCCAAACAAGATCAGTACGCCTGGTTTGTTTTCTACATAAAACGACCTCCGTTTGATGGATTGCTGAATGTGACAAGCGACATTTTTACTCGTCTGAACTGCGTATCTACAAACAGCAAACTGAATGTATTAACACGGTTAGTAAAGTTATACGAGGTGCACGAGGAGAGAATATTTCAGCCGTGACACCTTGAGCACCCTCAATGACAGACACACACAGAGAGGACTGATAAAGACAAGGTCGATGTGAACTTTATGGACTTACTGACCCGTAACGCCCGACGGTCCGGTAACGCCTGACATTTGGACTTATCGCTACATGGCTAATGTTAGCATGAACCGCTGTTTACTTAACTGTGTAGAAGAAACGTTGCAAGTTTGGCGTCAAACTTTCTTTTTCAGGCCAAGAGCTGTCTCCAACCGGAGGAGAGCAACGCCTGCGTTCACTCTTGTTCTGCAAAGACGTTCAGCCGCAGTGTTTCTTAATCGTAGCGAGAGATCAGATTACGCTACTCGTTCTTCCTCATGTTGGACTGAGGACAGACTGAATCTGCACATCCTGTCAAGAAGTCTCGTCAATCGTTGAATGGTTTCACCTAAAAACTCTGACATATTGTACCTTTAATACCCTTCACAATAAATGGTATACGACAGTATTTTTTTTTATAAAGTACTGATTTTAAACGGAGCCCACAGGGCTTCCTCACACCAGTTACCTTTCTAACAAGTCTTACTGGGGTTAAATGTTGTTGTTCCACTGACACACCGATATGTGCTGCACACCCGTCCTGTTGGGAAGCGTTCCCTCCGTTACTGTTATTACAGTGATATTTATAAACCACATTCGTGTGTCTTGTTGATCAGTCGCGGTCGAACACTTTCTCCCGTCAGCCTCTTGAAGCTCAGAAGCGTGTTCTCCTCAGATAGGAGCTGTTTTTGAGCTCATCATCCGTGACATCTGTAATTCCTGTTTCTTCGTGCTTCATTTTTCCTCTGGCAGCAAAACACGTTGCTCAAGAATTGAGGAACTCTTGCAGGTTAGACCTGACTACCCAAACACTTAAAGTCTGGCAGACTCTGAAAGACTCACTACAAACAGTGTTTCAACACTCGCTGGCCAGCAGCATTACGGCTATAAACAGCCCATGACTCAACCCTTTCTCTGTGGATTCAAACAGTGCTGGGCCATTCTGCCGGCCGAGATCAGAACTGACCTCTGGTGGTTTCAGTTGTGCACTACAATTGATCGTGTTCCTAGAACCTGTCAGTGTTAATACTCTGGGGATTTCTATATACTGTGATGAACACTGATACATTCAAACTGGACAAGCCCCGGATCAACATGTCAGTCATGAGGCCCATGACAGATGTAAATCTACATTTTCTATGTATGTGTATATATATAACAAAGTGACTGGTTTGATGAGAACCTGACTATTTGACTGCCATCCTTTTTTTTCTCTCCTTCCTTATTATTGATTATTGTTGTTCATGTTCTCTCAGGTATTCTGAGTATGATCATCATCAGGACCTTGAGGAAGGACATTGCTAACTACAACAGGGAGGATGACATAGTAAGAAACATGATGTTTGCTTCGGGGAACAATGATGATGTGCAGACATTATGTCGACCAGAATGACCCTGAAATGGAAAGTTTTGGATGATTTTTTTTTTTACCATCTACTTGATTACGTTTCTCTCCTCTCTAACCAGGAAGACACCATGGAGGAGTCCGGATGGAAGAACGTCCACGGGGACGTCTTCAGACCGCCTCAGTATCCCATGATCCTCAGCTCCCTCCTGGGATCAGGAATCCAGCTCTTCTGCATGGTCCTCATTGTCATCTGTGAGTGTGTTTTCTCTGACTTCAGTTTCTGATTCTGACATCTCTCCTTAGCCTGCAGGATTCTTCTCATGTTATTTATTCTGATGGTAAAACGTGAGGTAAATGGGGTCAAAGGAACGTTCTCATAGATCCAGGGCTCTCGTTCCCGTTATCTTACAAATATTAAGCAGCAAAGTCTGTGAAAACCTTAATTATTCAGAAACAAACCCTGATGTGAAACAATGAGGAGTCCTCTGTGTGAAGGAGAATACAAGTTTAAATGTTGCACATGCTAACGAATATATCTGACTGCTGTTGATAGGCCTGTCATAATTATTACATCATCGTCTATCTGCAATTATTCTGAATAATAATTCTCTGTTTATCTGGATGAAAACAGCTGGATGAAACTCACAAAAATGTCATATTGCCATCAATATTTAAAAACATGTCTTTGAGGGTTGACTGATGTTCTGTTAATAGCATCATTTTCTTCTTCTGCTGTGGTTTGATAGAAACCAAGGAGACAATCAGTGTTTATCTGGATTATTGGCAACTGTTATTATCAGTAATTATTTCATATATATTTAGTAATAGGCTTCCTAAAGTGTATTATTAAAACAATGATTATTCGTACACTGTGATAGGAGCATAAAATGAAATAGACAATGTAATCGTTAATTGCAATTACAATATAATATATCGATAACAACAAATTGCGATAACAATTACTCGTCTGAAATCAAGGTAGTAGTTTTTAAATGTTTTTTCGTGAATTGTTTGACAGACATTTTTATGTACAAAATCACGCTGTTAGTATTTCTTGTAACTTGCACTATTTCTTTGCTGGCACAGCGACTTCTCGGAGATGTCATTTCAATGAGGTTGCCTGGCAACCAGAGGAGACTCCAAGATATCAAAGGGTCGGCTAATAGATATTAGAAAACCACCTGTAAAACCACACAAGCTGTTTTCATACTGATTAAACAAACAAGATGTTAAATGTTAATCACAAAGCACTTTAGTTGTGCTGCTGAGCATTTGTTCAAAGGGCAGCTAGCTGTTTCCCTCCGTTTCCAGTCTTTACGCTAAGCTAATACAATCACCTGCTGTTATATTTAGCATTCTGGCACAAGAGTGGCATCGGTCCTCTCATCAAACGTCTGTGTTGGTGTGTGTTTCACAGTCGTCGCTATGCTGGGCATGTTGTCTCCGTCAAGCAGAGGAGCCTTGATGACCACTGCTTGCTTCCTCTTCATGTTTATGGGGTAAGACTCATATTCATATCTCTAATCCTGTCAGGAAGAAAGAATGAAGCCTGTTTTCCATCCGAGCATGTCTCTGATTTGACACCACTCCCTCCCGTGGCTGTTTCTCCTCCAGAGTGTTTGGTGGCTACTTCGCTGGCCGACTGTACCGCACACTGAAGGGCCATCGGTGGAGGAAAGGAGCTTTCTGCGTGAGTCAATAAGTTCAGTCCTCGATGTCCTCGCCCTTCAGCGTTTGCTTAGTTTTCAGTGCTGCGTACGCAGTGTTTGTTTGGAGTCCACTCTGTGTGTAAATGAAGACGTGTTGGTGGGAACAGAGACACTCAGGCTCTTATTTGTTTTGTTTCCGCTGCAGACAGCGACTTTATATCCCGCTGCGGTTTTTGGAATCTGCTTCGTCCTGAACTGTTTCATCTGGGGAGAGCACTCATCTGGGGCCGTGAGTACCAGCACTCAGACACACACAATCTGAGATGATGCATTATATATACATCTATAGCAAAGAAGGAAAACAGCATGCTGGAGGGCAAATCCAACATCAGAGATGTTTTTGTAAATCCCCACAGGGAAATTGTAACGCCGCCCTCATTCACGTCTGCTCCGGGATAGAAGAATTTAAGATAATAAATATACTAAATATACAGTATATTACTTTAGTTGTAGCAGATTACTGATGATTGTTTGTTTAAAGGAAAGATTTCCAAACGTAAATGCTTTTTAAAAATGTTAAGGTGAATCTTTTGTCAGAGGAAATCTTAAAAAAAAAACCACCTTCCTCTTACATGAGAGTGAAATACTTCAGCAGTTAGTTGACACCCTTCCTCATTTCAGTCCACTTGAGGGTTTTGCTGCTCCAGTCTCTGTTAGTCAGCAGCTCGTTGTACCCAGTGAGAGGAACTCTGTGTTTCAGCGTGTCGCAGATAATAACGGCTTCATCACAGAAGTGAAAAAGGATTTGTTGAAATGTTCCTAAATGTTGTGTCGCAGTAGCACAAGCAAAGAAAAAGAATCAAGTCGGCAAAGTTCAATCATTTTATATACAAACTGAATTTGTTATCAGTTATACAGTGATGTTTATCTTCGGGACGAAACCACACATGTGGTAGTCGGTGCCATCACAGTTCATATTACACAAGTCCTATTACCAAATGTGTACCCCCCCCCAAAAAAAATCAATCAATCAATGAAAAGTGTATTTCAGCCAAAACTGTTGCACCCTCCATGTGCAGATACACAAACGCACACAAACTGAATGGCTGTTATTTTGCAATATGATGTTGTTTGTGGAGCATTTTTCTACAGCGGTCGTCATCTGTAAATACCAGAACATCCTAATCCTCATGAAGGAGGATTGTTAGTGATGTTTTTAAGGCTTCACCTGTCAGTGGATCGATATGTCCACTATTTCCTTTAATATTTGTCATCTTTGTGTTACAAAATAAATCAGAAAGAATAAAGCCAGTGGGTCGATGATGTGTCACAGTGATGATTGAACACATTTCAGGGCAGCCAGTGATCAACCACTCTGAGCCCATCTTAAATAACCACAGTGTGTTACTTATCAACATTGAACCACTACTTTGCAACTCATGTCTTTATATTTTTTCTTATTTTGTTGGATAAAATGTCAAACTGTATATTTAACTTGTGCTTAGAAACTAGCTATTTTCTAATTCATCACAAATTAAGAGCACGTCGGTGAATCTTATCTTTAAATTTTGAGGATTATCTGTTCAATCACGTGGGTTGTTTGTCTTCATGTGTTTATGATTGTTGATGTGTTTATATTTCTTCCCGTGTCCGTGCTCTCTCGCCTCCCCCAGGTTCCCTTCACTACGATGCTGGCCCTGCTGTGCATGTGGTTCGGTATCTCCATGCCCTTGGTCTACCTGGGCTACTACTTTGGTTTCCGTAAACAGCCCTACGATAACCCAGTGCGCACCAACCAGATCCCTCGGCAGGTCCCGGAGCAGCGCTGGTACATGAACAAGTTTGTAGGGTGAGTGTTTGACCGCTCGCACTTCCTGTTCTGAATGTTTGGACGGTTACTCGGATGGCAGACGGACTGTTTGAACTTCTGAAGTGAGGCTCGTTTTCTTTCCTCTCCACCAGAATCCTGATGGCCGGCATCCTGCCGTTCGGTGCCATGTTCATCGAGCTCTTCTTCATCTTCAGTGTGAGTGTCCTGCTCCGAGTCACAAACTTAATGTACAAAGACAGCTCCTAAATTAGGATAATTAACTGATGTGTTGTCAATTTTCAAATAATAAAAGCTGCAGATATGTTGGAGGGTGATGTGTTCACATGATGAGGTCATTTCCTGTCAGTGCAGAACAGCCGTGTGATTTGAAACATCACTTCTCTGTTAACACTCCTGCACGACACAGTAAGAGGACATGGAAGAGGACTGGTTGTTGGTGTACTGAGGGAAGGACGTCATTGGGAACACGGCAAATGTCTTCAGTCCTCACTCACTCAGTAACGCCAGCATCATGTGTGTGTGTGTGTGCGTGTGTGTGTGCGTGTGTGTGTGTGTGTGTGTGTGTGTGTGTGTGTGTGTGTGTGTGTGTGTGTGTGTGTGTGTGTGTGTGTGTGTGTGTGTGTCACCACCTGCAGGCCATCTGGGAGAATCAGTTTTATTACCTGTTTGGCTTCCTCTTCCTGGTCTTCATCATCTTGGTGGTGTCCTGCTCTCAGATCAGCATCGTGATGGTTTATTTCCAGCTGTGTGCAGAGGTGAGGAACAACACACGCACGCACTGCTGACTTTAACACACCGTTCTCTCGTGGTTGCATGACGTGTTTTGATTAACATACTGTACACACATCACACAAACGATTCACGGTATCACAACAACTTCTGCTCTATTAATTATGTCTGTTGATTCTCATGTATTTTATAGAAGGATTTTCTGTAAATATAGAAAACTCTGCTTCAAAGTAGGAATGTTGCGATCACATTTTTTGGACCCAATCCCACGTCTATATATTATATATTCATATTCAAAGCTTAATAACTGATAGGACACATGGTGCGATCAGCTCCAGAGAAGGCTTCTGTTGGAGTTGTCGGGGATACAGAAACAGTCGCGGTTCACAGCAGTGGTACGACGTTGTTGCTTGTTCACTTTAGCTGCCGTCTGCAATGGTTGACATTTTGAAGTGAACGTGACGATCAGCGCCAGTTGAAGCTGTTTGAATGTTTTTACACTAATCTGTGCTAATTAAGAAAGAGACCGTCGACAGGTTTGTTCCAGGACGGTGAATTTAACCAAACCTGGAGTCGAGAAGTGTCTTCTCTGCATCATGTGAACATGTGTTCCTTCGCTGTCAGGACTACCGCTGGTGGTGGAGGACGTTCCTGGTTTCAGGAGGCTCCGCGTTCTACGTCCTTGTTTACGCCGTCTTCTACTTTGTCAACAAGGTAAAAAAAACAAGATTGTCTCAGACACTTTCACAAACAAACTGCTTGTTGATTCTGCTGCAGAAGGAAACTTGAAGTGTTTGACTGAAAACCTGCCTTATAGGTTGAACGATGAGGGGATTTATTTAACAAAAGATGCTGTTAAGTTGCATGATGGGAAATGTAAAAGTGTTCTTACAGCTTGATTCATGTCACTTTTTACACCATGTTGCACAAATTATTTTATTTAAAAGAGACAACTTCACAATCTCGGACCTAGATTTAGTTTGTTTGGGTGTTTTTCTATCAAGATCCTATTTTTTTTAGTTACACAACACACAAGGACACGTTGGGGTACTGAGGCTATGTTCAGACTGAAGGCCCACAACTGGTTTTGTCATATCCAGATCCCAGATTGATTAAACAGCAAAAACTATAAAAAGAAAAAAACACATTAATGAGATTCTGCAATCTGAAACCAAACCACATTTGGAGGCGTTTTGAAAATTCCAATTGGATTTCTACAGTTCAGATAGTTCAGTCTCAGTCCGGAAACTCTGCTGGCTCAGATCGGATTTCTTGCGTCGCTGTCGGTGACAGTCCGTCCTAAAGATCTGATTTGCCTGCAGGCTGAGCTTCAAAGAACAACGGTACCGAGAAGAGTCCGGCTCAGGTTCTGAGACGGCCTGACCCCTCTGCTGTCTCATATGTTTATCATGGTTCTGACCCGGCACGCTGTAAAGCAGAGGGAACACCCGGCACTCTTCAGACAGTTTCTTCAGGGAGACATCGATGGTGTTGCTTCGGGTCAAAAACATGAAAAGCGTCACAAATAGTTGAGTAACAGATGAAAAACAAACTGGAATGAGAACACCTGGCTTCTCTCACACCGCTGCACATCTGGCCGGTCGTGACAGGAAGTGGGTGTTAATGTTGATTTATCAGTTTCAGAAAGTGACTGATTACGGGACACAGACACGGTTAGACGTCAGGAACGTGTGAAGGAACGCGTGTGTTCGAGATCCAGATCGGACAGACCATAAATCTAGCCGTAGTTATATGGAGAGCCCAACTTCAACAGATTATGACAGTCCAACCAATGAACTGTGACGTACTTCAGGTTCATGTGCAGGTGTTGAACTTTGATTGTAGTTTGATGAGTTTTCCATCCTGAGCAGATGAACGTGAAAACACCCTTCTGGTGTCACACTTTGCACACGTTTCACTTTCTGACTCGAAGGGGATCGAATTACAAAATCCAGTTTAAAATCCATCAATGCAGCAGCCTGTGACAGAAGTGGAGACCCCTCCATGTGCCAAATATCCCTCAGGCATCGTGGGTCTCTCTTCTGGAAATGTTCAGTGATGTCGGATCAAAGCCAGAGCAAACATTACAGATCTCCTCCAGACGCATAATGCTCTCTGATTGAATTATAATTTAGTCTCCGAGATGTTTTTCTAATTAAAGAAGTTCAGTTACGTGGTTAGAAATCCCTCAGATGACGTCTGCGCTTCCCTTCTCACTGAAAAACATGAAACTGATGGATACTACGATGGGAATTTAAAGCAAAGCTGATATTCGAAATTAGCTCGAAGCTAGATTTTACATTGATTACTCGGATGTTTCCCCTTGTTCTCACAATACCTTCTAATACCCGCAAACCTCCGGATCCCTGAAAGCATCTTCTTCTTCTCTTTAAGTTATTTAATGGCGGCTGGCAGACGGCTTTTAGGCACATTACCGCCACCTTCTGACGAGAGTAACGCATTACAACCAGGCACCGGGATAAACGGGGGAAATAAGGAAGAACGATGGTCACACGTTCTAATGGATTTTGTAGATTATAATGATTATTTGAAAATTCATGCCGTCCCTAATAAATACAAGATGTCATTAATGCCATTTTGTCAAAACGTCAGAGATTTGCACGAGATGCTCTGTGGGGTCTGATACACAGTAATACATAATAAACTACAGCTGATAGACAACAACTGTGTACTTTTACTCAAAAGTACGCACTGTGTAAATAATACATAAAAAGATATGAACATTTCCAACAGCTTTCAAACTTTTCTTGTGTAAGTGTTAAAACAAAAGTTAGTTTCTCCAACACGGCACATCAATCCAGTCCTCATCCATTTCATCGTGAGAGCTTTCTTATCAGTAAAATATTGGACATATTTCCTTTCAGGACGCTGGACAGTCTCTGGTCTCTCACCGAGATCTCAAAACACAGTGGAGTTGTTCCTTTTAATACCTTTTCCATAATAGTTGTATTTTTTTCCTAATACTGCAGGAGTGACGGCAGCTCCACAACACGTGATAGTGATTTGAGTTTGAGCCTTTTTAATAAAAAGTGGTCTGTTTCCAGTCCACCAAACGAATGCAAATGAATAATAAATTGCTGGATTATCCCGTCAATAAAAAGTGTGTTGAAACTGACTCCTGTTGTGTTGGGTTCCTCGCAGCTGGACATCGTGGAGTTCATCCCCTCCCTCTTGTACTTCGGCTACACCACCCTGATGGTGCTGTCCTTCTGGTTGCTAACGGGAACGATCGGTTTCTACGCCGCCTACATGTTCATCAGGAAAATCTACGCTGCAGTTAAGATCGACTGAGTCGTCTCTCTGTCGCCGCTGGTCTCCTTTTTCTTTCTTTCTTTTTTTTATTTTTTTTCCCGCATTGAGTTTTTTATATAAATATTTTTTATTCTTCACGTCCAGGAAGCACTGACCTGTGTGCAGAAGGAAGGAGAGGGGGTGTGGTTTAAGGGGTGACAGCCCCACCCACTAGCCTCATTGTGAAGAACAGCGAGACCCCCCCCTCCCCCCTTCCAGGACAGAGACCCCGAGGGAATGTCTTCTGCCGTCTCGCCTTGCACACAAACACAGCGGGCCAAAGCTTGTCCAACGACGGCTTCTGCACGTTTAATGTTTTGTTTTTTTCATACGTGTTTTGAGTAACTTATCCGAGTTTTAAGTTTTTTTTTTGTCGTCACAGGATCGATCTGCGACTTTTCATTTCTTTCAATCATCTCCTAGGAAGCTCATTTCTTTTAATTTTTCTCACCAATTCTGGTCTTCATTCTTTCCACCGCCTCTGTTCTCAGACGGGACTTAAGGACTTAGGTTTCATGTCGGGGACTTCGGGGAGTCGAACTGTGGTCCTGGTGTTAATGTTTGTTGTGTTGAACTGATATGGAGGAAATTATGCTGAGAAGTTCTACATTGTAACACGAGAAAGGATAAATTAAATGTTCTATTATTTTTTACTTCAGTTTCCATGTCCTGCTGTGACCATGTTAACCACAACTGCAATCAAAATGTCAGCTTCTCCCTCCGATACAGTGGGTCCTCCTATTTATGTCCAAATATCGGTCCGTTTGCTCCGAATGATACCGAACAGCTCTGAATGGGACTGAACTTGAATGACGTGACAGCAGCGGACCGGTGGGCGGAGCCACAGGACAAAACGACAAGGAAGGAGTGACCTTTTGGTATTTGATTGCCCACAACATAAATATGTCTCTGAGCTGGTTAACCGCGCCGTCAGTGTAGCCGGAGCAGCGCCGGAGCAGCTGAACTATGCAGTAATGGGAAGTGCAAATTTCAAAGGTGATTTTTTTTTTTTAAGGGACCATTTCTTTGTTGAGAAACGATGCCTCATTTTCTTTTAAGTTCGAATCAAATGCTTGATACATTTTTTATGTCAAATCTGGATTTTTTTTTTTTTTTTTTTCCCCTTTTTTTCTTAAAAGCCAGCAAAGATCACGTGTGTTTCTGCCAGATATCATTTTGACAGCGCTCGGGACGTCCCGGTACGCAGGGCTTTGAAATGTATTTCCACAGTCGGTGTTACTTCACAGGCTGACGCACATATTTTGTGCGTTGCAGCTCATGTTTCTCCCCCAGTTCTCCGAGTAGTACAACTTTTACGTTTAAAACTTTAACAATACATTTGGAATCTGAGAAAAACAATGAAGTTAAAGACTTCTCATGTCTCTTGTTTGAAATGACATAATATATATTAATCCAATTACACAATAATTGTCTGTTTTAAAGGGCTAGTTTGACATTTTGTGAAATGCTCTTACTCACTTCCTCGTGAAGAGCGAAGATGAGAAGATCGATAACCACTCGCATACCTGCTGCTTAAATATTAGCCAGCAGCTGCTTAGCTTAGCTTAGCTTAGCTTAGCTTAGCTTAGTGTAAAGATGGCACCAGCACCTTTTATTGCGCGATATATTTTGTGAATCTGTACAACAAGCTTTGGTTAAAAAAGGGCGTTAGATTCGCGGCTAAAGCTTCGCAATGACTATCTGAGCTGCAGGTTTCTGTCCAGATTAATCAAACAACATATAACGTGTTAATAATTAATGCGCTTTAGAGGTGCTGACAGCTGCAGTTTTTATTTTTGGCTGATTGTCGGAGTGTTTGCTCTAAGCAGCTGCTAGCAGGAGCTAATGTTCAGATGGGTTAACCTTTACGCTAAGCTAACTAGCTAGTAGCAGTTGCTTCTCGTATAACTTGCAAACAAGGAGGTCTTTGTGCTAAGCTAAGCTTACCAGCTGCTAGCCGTAGCTTTTCTTATTTAACACAACATAAGACTATTTGTGCTAAGCTAGGATAACCAGCTTCTACCGTAGCTATTTATTTAACACAGACATGAGATCGTTGTGCTAAGCTAAACGGATACAAGCAGTAGCTACTTCCTTAGCGTACAAATATGAGGATCTTTGTGCTAAGCTAAGCTAGCCAGCTGCAAGCAGTAGCTTCTTATTTAGCACCCCAACATGAGGATCTTTGTGCTAAGCTAAGCTAACCTGCTTCTACCATATCTCCTTATTTAACACAGCCATGAGAGCTTTGTGCTAAGCTAACTGGATGCTAGCAGTAGCTTCTTCTTGAGCGTTCAGACATGAGAGCCTTTGTGCTAAGCTAAGTAGCTCCTAGCAGTTGCTTTTTATATAACATGTATACATGTGGGTCTTTGTGCTAAGCTAAGCTAGCCGGCTGTTCACATTAGCTTCTTATTTAACAGAGACATGAGGATTTTGCACTAAGCTAAGCTAACCAGCTGCTAGCAGTAGTTTCTCATCTAACAGACACGAGGGTGTTTGTACGAAGCCAGCTGCTAACGAACGTATTTAGTTTGCCGACATCAGTCATCTGACTCCACAAAAGAAAGCACACAAGTATCGCAAAATGTCCAGTGAACCCTTTCAAGACAACGAGGGCAACTCGGTACCCTGCAGGTGATTTCTATTTTCTTTTGTTTTTGTCTGTAAATTTGGGATTTATTAACACCGTACAGGTTATGTCAGGTCGCCGATATTTCAGAGTCGCGTTCGGGGTCGTAGATTTGAACTTAACCCTCCCGTTGTCCTCGGGCAGCGGTGTTCAACCAAGGTCTCGTTTATGTTCATATTTCTGGGATCATTGGTGACGAGGAGGCTGCGAGGGTTCCTTTAAAGAATGATGACCAATGATCCCAAAAATATAGAAATAAAATAGAACGTGGTTGAACACGGCTGCGGGTCGTTTTGACCCGAGGACAACGGGAGGGTTCAAATAAAACCTCAGTCAGATGAAGGGTCAGCGAGTCCACTAGGAGACGCTGCGCTGGGACGGCAGGTGGACCAGAAGGATGCCGTCTGTGCTGCCTCGTGACAAACGGACCCTCACGGCACCGGGCCGGAGGAACAGACACATTCACATCTTATTCCTTTTTCTATCATATCACAACGTCAAGTCACAGAGCTGTCGCCGCCCTCCGTGGCAGGATTCACTGTATCTGTCGCTGATTTCAGGACACAATAGAAAAGTGCTTCATTTGAGGAATCGTTTGAGTGGCTGGCGTTTTTAGGGTGGTTTTTTTTGCACAGAGGTCCAGGTGACCCGTCGGTGCGAGGCTGTACGGAGGAAGGAGAGGTGATCCACCCTGATTCTCCAGGGGCAGGACAGACGGCTCGTCCTCCCTCTATTATGAGCATCATCGTACCGAGCTCACACATGAAGCTACCGATGAGCTGCTTGAAGAGAGCAAGACAAACACATTTGAAGGTTGCCCCCCCCCCCCCCCCCCCCCCTACACACACACACACTTGCTTGGTTGAAGCCCAGAGAGGTTTCCCTCCGTTCAGAATGAAGAGGACCGTTACGTTGTGATTTGTCTCCGTCTTCTTCTCGGCTCACCGATCCGTTACGTTGAGTTTCAGACACTCGGCTGCTGTCAGGCAGACGCTCCTCTCCTGCTGCTGACCTGCACATAGTTGGGGGGGTGGGAGGGAGGGAGGGGGGGGATTTTTTTACACATAGACTTTTATGAGGCCTCAGTCATGCGTGTGTATGTGTGACCGAGGGTTTTACAATGTAAATAACAACAACAACAACAAAAAACAGCTTTGTATTTGTTGCATTTCGCTGTTTGTGGCGCCGCTCTGTAATGATTCCTGTCATCGTTTTAGCCAAAAGCATGATGCTCACGATGACTCCAAGGAACTCGTTCCTGTTACTTTTCTCTTTTTGTTTCTTTTACACAATGTCCGATTACAACATGTACAATGACAAAACAATAAAGTTGATGACGAGTTGAATGTGAATTTCAGCTTCTTACATGTTTGGGAAACGGGCTTAAAGGGCCGTTCCGTTGTTTTATTTTTTCCATCTGCAGTCGCAGCATCGGTCCGTCAGTCGGCTGAAATATTTCTGGTGAGTTGCGCTGACATTTTGAACAAATATTCAGGGAATGAATCCTTTCAGCTTTTGGTGACCCTTTAACTTTGTCTGTGGCACCATGGTGGGGTTGTGGTGTTGGATTTCTATGCAGCCGGCGGCGGCGTCGCACGTCTCGACGATGTCCACCGTTTGCAAACGACGCCACCAGTGCAAGATGGCAGTGCTTTCACTTCTGTACACTGATGACCGACACGTCGTCCATCTTTACATACCGTGGATGGTTTCAACTGTGAGTCTTCTGGCTTTACTCCACCACCACCACCACCACCACCACGATGTACATCAGACAGGACGGTCTCTTGGCTCCCAGTGTTTCCGAAGCGTTGGCTGTGTGGAAGGCGGCGATCACGTCTGTGTTGAGGTGTTTTTACGAGTCGTTTAGGTTCCTCCAAAGAAAATTCAACGAAACCCCAAAAAGTTTCTATTCTGGAATTTATGGCACAGTTGGCATCCCATAAATGTACGCGTAAGAGTCAGCTCAGTTGATGTAAGTATAGGTTCGCCTCATAGTACTATAATTAGGGCAGTCTTGACACTCAGCTATGCATGCCGGCAGTGGTTCTGCTCTGAGACATAATCCAGACCTGGTCCAGTATGAGGGTTTGACACAGTGCGACACCATCAGTCAGATAGTCTGGGAATATTCTGGGATGGCTTTGTAAACTATTTTAGGTAGAAATTCATTTTAAACTGTTTTACTTTCTAGACGCCTTCATTCCAAAACGAATCCAAATTTTGAGAATTACAGAGATTTGTAATTTACACATGACGACATCCTGACACTCACTACAGAACATCTTTCTGGACTCAAGCAGTCCCATGAAAAAAGTCATTTCCTAAACTGAATGTGATGGATGGTCTCTGAAGGAAAATGACTCACCAGCTCAGATATCTCTTCCCAACCTGTCTGCAAGTTTTAGATTGGAAAATAAGATTTCTCCATGTTTCAGAAACACGTGTTGGACGGACACGTGTCCATGTTTTCCATCACTGCGTTATGTCTCGTCCCGTCCGTTAACTTTTCTTTTTTGTCCATTTACCGCTTCTCTCACCTCTCGTCTCTTTCAGGTCACTTTACTTCCTGTCCTCGTGTCCTCCTGTGATTGTCTTCCCCGCCCTAATCGTCTCCACCTGTGTCCTATTGTCTCCCCGTCCTCCTGTGTCTATAATCAGTCTCCCACTTCGTTGGAGTCGTCCAGCTCATCATGCCACCGTTACTTCCCAGTGTTTCATGAGTTTTCTTCTGTATGACCATCTTATGGACCCACAGGGAAAGTTTTTCAACATGTCATGTACCTCTGAGAAGATTTTGTTTATTATTATTATTATTATGCAATCGTAATTTTAGTCAAATTCAAATAATGTAACTGTGATAAACAGATGCTTTCGGCTTGGATTCTCATATTTAAACATATCTTCTCACCGCATAGATGTTATATTTAGATCATTGGTGCTGGGCGGGTGTGGAGATACTCACGAGCCCCCGGCTGAGCAGCGACATGTTGGAGTTCTCCCCGGGGAACGAGAGGCTCCGCCTCCATGCACCTGGGGGTTACAGGGAGGAAGACTCTGACCTGTTTGTGCTTATGCACCAATCAGAAGTTGGGACTATCCGGCCTTCTTGGAGTCGGTGGGAGGAATTCTGGAAAGGGAGTTTGACTTCTGTGCTAGAACAAACTTTGGCCATAACAAACACCATGTTGGAGCATAAGGTGGCCCATAAGTGTACTTGGTACCAGAGCACCTCAGGCCGGAGACCAATGATCGACTTTGTAGTCGTATCGAGTGTCTTGGACACTCGGGTGAGGAGAGGAGCAGATCTATCAGCTGATCACCACCTGGTGGTGAGTTGGATCAGATGGGAGTCGGCTGGAAAGACCTGGCAAGCCCAAACGTGTAGTGAGGGTGAACTGGGACCGTCTGGCCGAGGAACCTGTCCGGGAGGTCTTCAACTCTCGCCTCCGGAAGAACTTCTCACATCCCGAGGGAGGTTGGGGACATGGAGTCCGAGTGGACAGTGCTCAAAGCCTGTCTCATATCTGGCGGAGGTCTCCGAGAGAGTCAAAAAGCTCTTCGGTGGCAAGGCGGATGAGATCCGTCCTAAAATGCTGAAGGTTCTGGACATTGCTGAGCTGTCTTGGTTGACACGCCTCTTCAATGTAGCATGGGGGTCGGGAACAGGACCCATGGACTGGCAGACCGATTGTCGAACCTCAGATTCAAGAGGAGCAGTGCAGATCTCGTCCTCTCCGTGGAACAGTGGACCAGATCTTTACCCTCACAAGACTACTGGAGGGTCCTGGGAGTTTAACCATCCAGTCTACATTTGCTTTGTGGACTTGGAGAAGGCTTTTTGTGGGAGGGCTGCAGGAGTTCGGGGTGCCGGAGCCGTTGCAACGGGCCATCCGGTCTCTGTAGGAGCTGTGTTCGTATTCTCGGCAATAAGTCAGACATGTCTCCGGTGGGCGTGGCCTCTGGTGGGCGTGGCCTCCGCCAGGGCTGTCCTTTGTCACCGATCCTGTTCGTGGCCTTCACGGACAGGATATCTGGGCGCAGCCGGGGGGGTGGTCACGAGCTCTGGGGGTCGTGACCGAAAAAACGAGGTCGCGGCTACAAGCGGCTGAAATGAGTTTCCTCCGTAGGGTGGCCGGGCTCAGCCTTAGAGATCAGGTACTACTCCTTCGTCTTGAAAAGAGTCAGCTGAGGAGGTTCAGCATCTGATCAGGAACCTGCTGGGCGCCTCGAACTGGAAGTTTTCTAGGCACGCCCAACTGGCAGGAGACCCCGGGGAAGACCCGGGACACACTGGAGGGATTATATATGCCAGCTGGTCTGAGAACGCCTCGGGATCCCCCAGGATGAGCTGGAAGATGTTTCCGGGGAGATGGAAGTCTGGGCCAACTTGCTTGGCCTGCTGCCATCGCCATCTTGGATAAGTGGAGGAAAATGGATGGATGGATGGTTCAAAAATGATATCATACTTTTTGGTCAACTGTTTGACTCGAATGGGGCTGTTCAACTACTTACTGTTACCGTGATTGCTCGTCAGGAGCAGAGTATAAAAGCCTGCAGTGGTTCCCAGTTGGTCGTCTGACACGTGACATGTTAGACTCACTGAGACGGTAATTGTGGAGCGGAGTCACCGTAGTACAAAGAGTGCTCTTTATTATGTCCAGGTTCATTTTGGTTAGAGGTAGAGTTGATCAGTTGTCCTTTTTGTTGTGTTCGATTGGTCTTTTTGTTTTCTCAGAGCCTCTAATGGATGGAAGTTATCTTTATAGTAAATAAATAAATAGTGAAGTTTTCCTTGTACGTTTGGTTTTCCGTCTTCTTTTATTTCCCTTTGTTACTTTTTTACTGAGTTGCTCGCCGTCACTCCTTGAATTTATTCCCAAAACACATTGTGCAGTTGTGTAGTTCTATTCTTGAATGGCTTCATAGACAATATCATTGGAAAAAAGTTACTTTTTCAGGCTATTTTGTGTCATATGATCATGATGTAGACTGTTAATGTTCCACTTAGTGCACCGGGGATCTGTGTGCCGCATACGAAGAATTTATTTCCAGTGATAATGAGGATTAGTCTCATTAAAAGCTCTATTATACATAAATCCACGTCGGGATTGAAATGCCGTATGGAATAAAAGAACACAATAACAGGAATCCTAATTAGATTCTGAGCTATTTTTTGTTAAAATTAAGATGAAATTCAAAGACAAAATCAAACTAAAGACAAAAAAAATACTTTTTTACTAAAATAATAATTTCAAAATAATTGCCACATACATTCTTCTCAATAGGAATGTTCCCTGGAAATCATAGCATTATATCAAATCAAACCAAAAAATGCTCGTTTTTATCATAGCAGCAACCCCCGCGCAGAAAAACACAACACACACACACACACACACACACACACACACACACACACACACACACACACACACTACTAAAGCAGCCAAATTGCCAGATTATACAAGTAGCTCCAACTCAGAGATCTGATTGGTCAACTGAACATTTGGAACAAATCATCATGACATCACGCCGTGCTCATCACTAGAAATAGCACGTTCATATAATAAGTACTATAATGTAGTTTCTACTTGTTATAGTTCTATTAAATGACCCATTTGGTGAAGTCGGGTCTCTTTTGGTCCTTTTTGGTCGCTCCGAGCACCCGTACCGTAACACCACGGATAGTCACGCACTTAAAAAAGAAAGAAATCCTCTCTGTTGCTAGGTGGTTGCTAAGGGTTGGACTACTTCCTGGAGTAGTAAACATTGCAGAGTCTACGGACGTGACTGATTGTTTTCCAGTTGTTAGTTATACCCCATGCGTTCCCGTGGAAACGAAGAGCACACTAATAAAGAAGGTTTATATTTTG
The DNA here is from genome assembly GCF_029030835.1 of Brachyistius frenatus. Classification (NCBI taxonomy): domain Eukaryota; kingdom Metazoa; phylum Chordata; class Actinopteri; family Embiotocidae; genus Brachyistius; species Brachyistius frenatus. The sequence continues at coordinate 1,515,635 of NW_027210674.1, forward strand.
AGAGTGAATTGCACCACAATATGAACACATTTAGATGATATATTTGATTTAGTTGGTAACTTGTTGTATAATCGTGATATGACACTCGAGGGTGATGCTTTGACGTGATTATTGGCACGACGGTGATGCGGCCCGTAACCTTCGTGAAATATTTCTTAATTAAGTACAGACGACTGACCATCGCTCTCCCTGGCGGTAGAAAGTCTTCGGCCATGTAGCAACTACAATTATTTTATGACACATTTTTTGTGGATTTTCACATTTCGCGTCAAGATAAAAAGTTAAAGAATGCAAAGAGGGTATGAAACCGCTGGTTTGTCTTTTAATCATTTCAACATAACACATGACAACTCAAAGATACACTGTACTGTACAATAAGTCAATAGTTCTGTTGTTGTGTTCATCTCTTTGGATCAACCAATATACAAATCTGTCACTTTAACATTGCAGCAACTGATTGCATGTGAGATATGTGACAAAAAAAAAGCAAGACTTCTCGTCGTCTTTCTTTCTCCGAAGCACATCATTTATAGAACTCTCCCTGTAGTTGATAAACTCCATGCTATATAAAATAGTGTAAGTGAATGCAAATAGTCTATTTTCGTTCACCTTTTTTTCACCTTGTTTATTCCAGAGGTGGCTGTAATAGCGATAGTGATAAAAATAAAATGGGCTATGTCACTAAACAAGATACACAAAGAGGTTGGAATGCAAGACTTACATTAAGCTAGAAATATATAAAACTACATGTGGATGTTGCCTGCACCAGACAGCACCCAGTTTTCTTACTAAAAGCGAAACAAAAGAAAGGGCGAGAAAGAGATAGCATTATTAAAATCAAATCAGCTTTTCTCAGCTTTAAACTGATGAACAAATTCCCTTAAACAATGTGTGTGTGCTGCACCTACTAGTAAAGAGGAAAATGTGAGGATAAGTGCATCCCTAGTAGGTGCAGGTCGAGGTAATGGAGCTACAGCCAAGGCGAGGAACGACAACAACACCGCTGCCGAGGTCGGCGTTTCAGAGCGCCGCTGATTTGGTGTCAGCTTTGTTTTGTTTTAGCTCAAACTACGGAAGCCCATTTCTGCCAAAACAGAAAAACCGATGAAAACGTGAAACGATTCACAGTAAATTGAAATTATAGGACACTTTAGTAAGCCAAAAATATCATCGTTTTCCCAGTGAATAATGATTGTGAATACAAATTTTCACTTTTTAAAATAAATTTTGGCATCATACTGAGTCAGAACTGACTTGAAAATGACTTCACTTACTGAGACAAGATTTACATTTATGAAGATAGAATTATAAGTAAGTCAAAATATTTTTAAGTACAGAAGCATATAGCATTCAGAAAAGATTGGAGACGATGAAACTCAGAAATAATTCCGAGATTATACACAATAGATGAAAGGGGTAGGGGTTGGAGTACTTATTCTATAAGTATAAACACATTTTTAAGTTTTTTTCCGTGCCTAAATATCTCTGTAAATGTTGTCAGTACATCCAACGGTACATAACAAAGAGGAATTTGAATGTGACATTTTCCAAAAGAATTTTCTGTAAAAAGAAACACAAAGATATTGATCACATTAAATCAAGCAGCACCGCTAAACCTTTTCTTCTAATAAAGATCAGGACATCATAACTAGATCAGGACATGTTATGTTATATCATAATTGTGCAACTTTTTTTTCCTTTTTGAAGTAGTAATGCTGCATACAAATGTTACATTTGTAACGCAGCATTACTGGCTTTCCATACTGAAACAAGCCATTTTAGCTTGTTTTAAATTAAATTGTATTTAATAAGACTAAATACAATTTTTAAGTCAACATTTCGACCTGGCAAGTCAGACTTGTTACATAGTGAGCCACATACTAGCTTATAGCATCTTGAAGTGCCCCATTTGGACAGATTTATGTATCCGGGGGATATTTGTTGATTTGAATTAAGTAGCCAAATTAGCTATTTTCAGGTGCTGTTTGAAATGCACTCATGGATGTAGAGAGGAGACGGGGCCACAAGCACTGGGTGCTTCGTGGGAACTGGTCCGTCAGAAGAAAGAGGACTTGAAGGGAGGGGTGTCTTAAAGAGACCAGCGCTAAAATGGCTTGTTTCAGTGTGGAAAGCCAGTACAAGATTACTAAGGATTTTTTAAAATCATAATCACGGAAAGCTACTTTAGTAGAGTCCCAGAACATTTTCAAAAAAACAAAAACAACAACAAAAAAACACAGAATGATCGTAATAGGTCTCCTTTAAAATCCTGTTTTGAATTACATTAAACTTCCAGGAAACACAGGGAATATTTGATCCCTCTGTAATGTTAATCCCGTGTGAATAAGCTTTACTAATATTTTTGACTTGAAATATCTATAATTGAAAATATTTTTAATGAGAAGTTATTTTTGTCTTGCTTAACTTTCTTTTTTTGTTATTAGCATGAATGGGCTTCCATTCGTATCAGGTGGCTCAACAGGCATGAGATCTGTTGTTGTCAAAGTTTCACAGCTTCAAGTACGGCCTGATTCCACGTGCTCTTTTGCAGCGACTTCATATTTTTTTAGTAACTTCAATTTAAATTCTTTGGATATAGCCAATTGCCTGATTTGCAACACTATTTGTACATATGACTCATTATCAGTGAAAAGATGTTCCAGTTCTGTGACCATATCTGTAATCTTTAAGTGCTTTATGTTAGGGTCACCCCGGACTTCATTTTTGTTCAGTTGCAGGCGGCCTTCAGACAGCTCTGTTTGACGCTCGGCTGACAACGGCTCTGTTTGTCACCGCCTCTGTTAAACAGGTATGTTGTAGCGGTTCTCTTCAAGCACTTGGCTATAAAGTTTGATGAGATAAATTTATGAGAGAGAAGGCAAAGCTGGTTACCCAAAAACAAAAACAAAAAAAAACTTTGAAAGGAGAAGGGGCAGGGGGTTCGTATGTAGAAGGATATTAGTGAAAAGTATATCAAAAATACTGTTATTCTTTTGGAGAAGAGAAATACACAAAGGTTGATAAAGTCTACACATCAAACTAATGGCACATACAGGATCAATACAAAATTAAAAACATGAACATATAAGCTGAAATTTTAAAAGAAAAAAATACTCTTTTTTTTTTTTTAAAGGTTGAAAGTGCTAGAATTCAGATTAGCTCACAGAAACCCAGGGAGGACAAACTTAATGCATGCCAAAAGCTTTTACTATTTTTTTTTTTTTTATAGGACTAAATGGACATTTGTTTAAAAAATAAAATAAAATAAAATAAAATGCTCAACTTGATTGCTACAAATTTGGCTTAAGCCAGGAGGGTTTTTCTTAAAAGATACCTTTTTAAACCCATAATAAAGATCAAATTTGAATCTTCTTTAACATAGTAAATTCTCAGAAAAGGTGCCAACAGCTAATTTATTTAGGATCAATCAATTGATCATTTTATCATCAAAATGATGACTTTTCAGGGGGGTGGGGGGGACTAATAAGTGTAAAATAAGCTTCAAATTATTAAACTTGGATTATACAATTTTGATTCTTTGTGATAAAATTCAACAGTCAGACTGTGGAGAAGCTTGTGGAGGAAAGGCGGGATGGGGGGGGGGGGTTTCGCCTGTCTTACACACAGGGGCCATCAGCTGCTCATCGTCAGGGTTTCATATCCTACAGTATAATAAGAATCGCATAACACTTGCAGCATTTTGTAACAAGCAATTGTGCAAAAATGTAGTTTCTTCTCCCGAGGTTTTGGTAAGAAAAATTAAAAACAAATACAAATGAGGTGATGTGTTGTGTTGTTTTTTCGAGGTCCTGTTTTATACAAACAGAAAATAATATATCATATGACAACAAACAAAACAAACATGACTATAAGCGATACCCCGAGTCGTGTAGCCAGTCATGTGTCCGCCCCGTGGCTTTGAATGTCAAAGCCCAGAGATTGTGGTGACTGCGTTTGTCTGGATATCGCCGTGTTTTCAGACCCTTTCCTTTTGACTCTACGAAGCAGCTGAAAAGAGGAGGAGGAGGAGTATAGAGGGGGCGGGGCCGGGGCCGAGGAACACTTTGTCGGTTCGATTTGTGCATGTTTTCAGCTCGTTGTCCATGTTGCAAAAAAAAACAAAAAAACAAATAAAAATGTGAAATGTTCTAGTGGTCTACAGTTGTCGTCCATCAGCAACCATAGCTAAAAGCAGCAATATGTGTTTTACTTTTCATTTGTACGTGCTATGCTTTTCCTGTGGTTTTGTCTTTCTTTCTTTCTTTCTTTCTTTCTTTCTTTCTTTCTTCTTACGTTACGGTGGGGTTGGGCTCGCCTGTGGCACAGCGACCGCTAAAAACAAACTGAGCACGACTTGTATGACCACAACCAGGTTTGCGCACAAAATGAACGAGCAAAATGTATGTGATGAACATGCAGATTTGTCAGTGTTGGTCATTCCACAGACAAAACGCCAGAGGATGATTCCGGTTTATTCCATCGTCGTATATTTCCCATTGATTTGGCGACCGCCTCTTTGGGTCAGGCTAACTTTGAGCTGTTGGAGAGATTCGAATAGCATGAGCTCCCTGCAACTTCCCCAAAGTCTGACTGAAGTCTGACTCAAAGTTAAAACAGAAACTAGCTGCCTCACCGTCACTTTGATGACTGCATCAGGGATCTCCATCAGGGCCAACATGCTTTTACTGATTTAATCACACTGACTTTCTGGAAACTCGACATATGCAACGGCAGGTGTTTGTGGAAAAGACCAGGAGCTCAATTAAATGAAAGATGAGACAGTAAAACAATGCTCCAATAAATTCCAAATTATTATGATGTCAAAGCCCATGAGGATACAACGACTGAAACAATCTCCAATATATATATATATATATATATATGGTAATACCCAACCCAGTATCACAGCAGAGCGTAAAATACACGCTGGTCCACTACAGCAAAACGTGAGATAGCCACATTTTATGCTATCTAGGCGTAAAAGTTGAATGTTTTGAAAGCGTGAAAGTTAGACAAACATAAATGCCATGTGACATGGGATCATGGCACAAAGTACACCAAGTGTTTCTTTATCCCAACCATGTTTTTATTTATTCCTGACCCCACCCATGTTTTTATTTATTCCTAACCCCAACCATGTTTTTATTTATTCCTGACCCCACCCATGTTTTTATTTATTCCTGACCCCACCCATGTTTTTTATTTATTCCTAACCCCAACCATGTTTTTATTTATTCCTGACCCCACCCATGTTTTTATTTATTCCTGACCCCAACCATGTTTTTATTTATTCCTGACCCCACCCATGTTTTTATTTATTCCTGACCCCACCCATGTTTTTATTTATTCCTGACCCCAACCATGTTTTTATTTATTCCTGACCCCACCCGTGTTTTTATTTATTCCTGACCCCAACCATGTTTTTATTTATTCCTGACCCCAACCGTGTTTTTATTTATTCCTGACCCCAACCATGTTTTTATTTATTCCTGACCCCAACCATGTTTTTATTTATTCCTGACCCCAACCATGTTTTTATTTATTCCTGACCCCAACCATGTTTTTATTTATTCCTGACCCCAACCATGTTTTTATTTATTCCTGACCCCAACCATGTTTTTATTTATTCCTGACCCCAACCATGTTTTTATTTATTCCTGACCCCACCCATGTTTTTATTTATTCCTGACCCCAACCATGTTTTTATTTATTCCTGACCCCACCCATGTTTTTATTTATTCTTAACCCCAACCATGTTTTTATTTATTCCTGACCCCAACCATGTTTTTATTTATTTCTAACCCCAGTCGTATTTCTTTCGTAACCCCAACCACGTGTTTTTGCTCAAAGTTTTATTTTCCTGTAAATCACGTGGCTCATTTTCATCAACTACAGGAAAATGTGTAACTTTCCCGCCTAGACAGCACAAAGCGTGGCTAGTTCACATTTTGCTGTAGTGGACCAGCGTAACTATTTCACACTTTGCCGTGATACTGGGTTGCAATACCAGGCTGGTGTTCCACCTCCCCAAATTCAACTGGAAGAAAACACCACGAATGACCTGACTGAACACTCGGATCTCCATATATTAAGTAAAAGCTGTTACAACGAGTCAAAAGTCCTTTTGTGTGCTGGATATTTTGTTTTCCACGTCCTTTCCCGCACTAACGTGCGCTATGCAAAGTGAAGATCCCTGATTCAGTCAGCAAAATTACTTTTCTATCAGTCAAATTTGTGTTTACTCTCAGTAAACTCTCAGTGAAAACAGACGTCAAAAATGACAAAAATACAGGTTTTTTTTTGGAAAGCTGCAGAAAAGCTCGTTCTTTTCAACCAAACATTAGTTGTTTTTTTATCACGACCTCGTTTCCCCAAATTTCTACAACACAGGTTGAGAGAGCAAAGTTAGCATGACCCCGAGAGCCACAACAGGACACATGATTGGGAAATGCACCTGGTCTAAATTAGCAGAAGTAGCCTTTTAAGATTAAGAGGACCTTGTTGACTTTGAGGCTTAGGTTAACTTTGGGCTCAGGTTTTTATAGGCTGGTGATGAAGGGTTAGATCTCCAAGGCGTCCAAAACCGCCGAGCTCAGTAGGAAATTCATGGGATTTCACGTCGGCATCCCGATGACACAATCTACCAAGTTCAAATCCTAGTTGATTACTGAGCCACGAACAGCCCTCTAAAAATATTTCCCATCCACAGTTCTGATTCCACTACAAACTCAAGTACATGTAAAGGTAAAGGTTGGATATGACAGAGAAAGCTTAAGGGAAAAAGCTAATACTTCATCCATTTGTTTGATCAAAAATGCAAGATACACACAAATGTAAACCTGCCAGACATCAAAAAACATCATCACTTAGTTTTAATACGTCTACCTAAAGTACACCTTACTGAGATAAAAGCAATTATAATATTCATTTTTGAGATATTTCGTACACTGCAATAACATTCTTTAACATAATTTTCCTCATCTGTCACTGTAATTCTTTTGTTCTTTTTTTTGCCATTCACATATGTCAGGGTTCATCCTTACCATGATGATGCATCTTTTTAAAAGACCGCCCAAAGATGTGTTTGTATTATCATCCCAAAAAATATAGATATTTTTCATAGATATGTCGGGCAGCTGTTATAAACAGCTGCAGTTATCGTGATCACGGGAACTTTTGAAGGTAACTGTTAGAAGGAAGACAGGTGAAGGAAGGAGAGTCCTCGTTCTGGAGTCCAGTGAGGAAAGTCTCCAGGTCGTGAAAACTTCTAGAAGTCACGAGGAAGGAGGAGACAAAAGGTGAAGTGCCTTCTGCTAAAAAAAAAAAAAAGTGCTTCTTTTGAGGAACAGTGAGGAAAAAAAAAAAAAAAAGCCAGCGTGAAGCACACACTTTCACATTTCTTTATCTTTTTTTTCCCGTTTAAAAATGTTTGTGTGTTTGGCAGCAAACAGGTCTCTCATCAATCCCATGATAAGAGTCTGCTTTTATTTATTCAGCTATTTTCAATCAAACTGATTTGACTCTAGGAGTCAGTTACAGTTCATTTTATTTTATTTTTTTTCTAGTTTGAAGAGCACTTTTTTTTCGAAGCTGGGGTCATTTTTGTGGCTTCAGCTGAGCCATCGAGAGGAGAATATCGGGTTCATCTGTATCTCGTCGGTCCTTCACTGATCTCTCTGCTCTCCATGTTAATCATGAGGTTATTAGCGCGGGTGGTTCAAAACTCAAGATGAGACACATTCTACCATCTTCTTACATTTGGAAAAGAAAAATAAAGTAAAACAAAATATCCACTTCAAACTATATTTTTTTTCTGGGTCACAACAAGACAGATAATCTTAACTAAAAATTATCTTTTTTTTTTTTGTTTTGTTTTATATTATTACTTTAGAAAGTATGCAGTACCGCGCCTTTTGGCCTACTGATCCTGCCCTCTATACTACTAAATAAGGGATGGAAAGGGGAGAAATGGGGAAATAAATGGAAATTGAAAAAAAAAAAAAAAAAAACATGGGTTAATACATCGTTATAACTATAGGATAAGGGGGGGAAAAGCCCAAATAAAAGCTGCTTCAACTCCTTTTCTCACCTTTTCCTTTTTGCTCAAAGGGGTTTAACTTCCTTTAAAGGCTCAATCAAAAGCTTTTGTGCCCACTTTCATTTAAGGCTTCTAAGTGTTCATTTATGTATTTTTTTTAATCAAATTCTCCACAGTCTGGAGCCACAGCCCCAAACATCCGAGCTGAGCTGGGGCTGCTGTGGAGGCCGTCTTGGCCGGGCAAGGGCTTGCTCTCTCACTGGAAAGCCTGGTGGAAGCGAGGCAGTGTGGTGGTACTAAGGCTGGAGCTGAACACTGGTGGGAGGGGGTGCAGAGGTCCGAGGCCCAGACCCCCGCTGGAGCTCTGCTGCTCCTGAGGTTGCGGTTGCAAAGAGGTAAGAGGTGCCGTGGCGACGGCGGCGGCGACTGCTGCGGCGTGGGGCTCAGCAGCGTGCAGAGATGAGGAAGAGGAGGAGGCGGAGGAGGAGGGGGTCGCAGATGAGGTGTAGCCCATGACCAGCCCTCCCGTGCTCATGGGGGCGCTGTAGGGAGGCAGATTGAGGGGCAGGAACCCAAGCAAGTGGGAGAAGTCCATGTTAGCAGCACACAGAGACTCAGCGATCACCGCAGGGCTCTTGGACAGGAGGGGATCTCCGCAAAGCTCATCCGCCAGGCCCGAGGTGGGCTCCAGGCCGTCCTTGGGGGGCGAGGCAGCAGCGTGCGACTCTGCAGAGGGAAGCGGGCCTGGCAAGCCGCTCTGCAGATCCATGAGGAAGCTTTCCATCTCCACTTTCAAGGGCTTGTCCAGCAGGTATGAGGTAGATCCCAGCTGGTATTTGGGGGCTTGCTGGGGCTGGTGCTGCTGCTGGGGAGCCGGAGGCTGGTGGTGGGGGGGCAGTGGAGGGGAATGGTGGTGATGGTGATGGTGGTGATGATGGTGGTGGTGATGGGAGTGTGGGTGAAGAGCTGGAGGGGACTCCATGTGACAACCCATGCCCATAGCTGCAGACAAGGAACCAGGCATCAGGGACGGGTGCGGGTGACCCACCCCAGAATTAGACATGGTCTGGAGATGGTGGGGGTTGTACATGCCCATCGGAAAAGGAGCCCCACTGGGGAACGGTTTGCCCATCATGGGGTCTTTGTTCGGCCCCATGCCGCACATCATGGGGCTGAGCTCCTCCTTCACAGAGCACGGCGGAGACCCCGTGGCTAAAAGACCCAACATATCCGGGGGCTCGGTCTTGATCTTCAGCAGCTCCTGTGAGTGGCTCTTCTTCACGTGGCGCGTCAGGTGGTCTTTCCTGCCGAAGCGCTGGGCACAGTACTGGCACAGGAAGTCCTTTCGGCCCGTGTGGACCACCATGTGCCGTCGCACATCCTTCCGCGTGTAGAAACGGCGGTCACAGTGGTCGCAGGGGTGTTTCTTCTCCTTGGCGCCGCCCGAAGACTTCCCCGAGTGGCTCTTGAGGTGCTCCAGGAGAACGGGTGTGCTCTCGTAGCTCTGCATGCACACCTTGCAGGTGAGATCCCCTGCGGTGGCGGAGTGCATGGCCACATGGCGCTTGTATCCCAGCTTGGTGTTGTAGTGCTTCCCACACTCCTCACACTTGAAGGCCTCCTTGTTGGGGTCATGGGTCTGCAGGTGGTTCTTCAGGTGGTCTTTGCGGTGGAACATTTTCTCACAGAACGAGCACTGATGGGTCTTCTGTGGAGAGTGTGTGGCCATATGCCTGGAAAAAAAACAGAGGTTGTGAATGTTTACACATTCCATGTGTTATTGTCATGTTTCAGTCATGCATTCCTTCAGTGTCCAGAAGTGAGTCACAGCGGTTTACAGTCAGAACCAAAATGGGTTTTGAAGCACTTCCGTTGACTCACCGGGCTGCAGAAGCTGTGGTATGTTAATGAGTTCAAGACTTGGTCATTAAAACCGGCATTGATTGGTATTTTGGCCACTTGGGGCTGCAAACTAGACTTTGATATTTAATCACCTTTTGAAGAAAATCGAGTTAGCAAACAGTGACATATTTACACATCCATCAGTTATGCAGCAACAGCAGCATTCATTCAGAGTTTCTGTCCATTAATATACAGCAGTTTCTTGTCATGAGTCGACTTCCTCCATTCTAAATATATAATTTACTTGACTGTATGTTGATGTGTGTGCAGAGAGGAATGTGCATGTTCCTCTCTGAGAACAGAGTTCATACAAATGTTGTTCAGATGTTTGTTCACTTGTGTTCAGTCTTTCTGTCCATACAGGTTTTCTGTGGGAGGATTTGAACTCTGACCTTACTGACCCTTTAAGGAGTGTACTTTCACCTTTAAAATGTTAGGATCAGATCCAGGTGGGTCTCATGTGAGGATCAGATCCAGGTGGGTCTCATGTGAGGATCAGATCCAGGTGGGTCTCATGTGAGGATCAGATCTCATGTGAGGATCAGAAGGTGGGTCTCAATTGGGTCTCATGTGAGGATCAGACCTCCCTGATTGGCTGCAGACAGGAAGTGACAGCATATAAAAGGTCTTGGGTGTTTGGGGTTGTTTTTTGGGGGGTTCTATAGGAAAATAGAGGAGTGCATCCTCTGGTGTGCTTTTTAAAATTTTAAATATTGATATAATTTAGAAAGCTGTGTTGTTGTTTTTTATTATGGATGAAGCTGGACTCCTAATACATGCATGATGAGACAGCTTCTCCACAGAAATCTGGAAACTGGCATCATTGCAATGAATACTGGCCGTCAAAGAGGGACCTACTTTTTTATTGTACGTCTATGATGTTAAGCATGTCTGTATACAGCAGGTACTAACTCTGTCTGCTGTGTGGAACAGGGCCCAGTGTACACTGGGTTCACCAAAGCAGGTGCATCTGAAAACGATGCTAAAACTCTCTGTCCCACTTCACAGTCTCTGTGGGACGGTTCAAATGAGTGACACCTTTCACACTGAAGAGGTCATTATTTCCAACAGAAAAATATTCAAATATACAAAAATATATAACGAATAGCTCCGACCCAGAGATCTGATTGGTCAACTGAACATTTGGAACAAATCATCATGACATCACACCCTGCTGATCACCAGAAATATCACTCCACCTCCTTAATGGGAATATAGAATTAGAATTTAATGTTATATGAAATGTAATATAATGTGTTATAGGTCTATTAAATGACCCATTTGGTGAAGTCGGGTCTCTTTTGGTCCTTTTTGGTCGCTCCGAGCACCCGTACCGTAACACCACAGATAGTCACGCACTTACAATCCTAGAGGAGGCTAGCTGGACCGGTTTGGTTTTAACACATGACACGGAGCTAAAATGTTAAAAACACATGAGAACATGGATATCTTTGTTCACCAGATATCTTTGTTCATCAGATATCTTTGTTCCTCAGATATCTTTGTTCCTCAGATATCTTTGTTCATCAGATATCTTTGTTATAACCAGACTGAGCTCGCTGAGCAGTTTAGTGTTTCTATGTTCTGTATTTATTCAGTTTGAGAAACCATCTCTAGAAAGAAATAAAATGGACTAGAAATCCTCTCCGTTGCTAGGTGGTTGCTAAGGGTCGGACTACTTCCAGTTGTTAGTCATACCCCATTTGTTGCCATGGAAATGGTAACCGCACTCACAAAAAGGTTTATATTTTGAGAGCGAATTGCTCCACAATATGAAAACATTTAGATTTCATATTTTATTTAGTTGGTAACTTGTTGTATAATCTTCATGGTCTGTGCCATCAATGCCGTTAAAGAACACCTTCTCGTGTAATATTGCTTAATTATAACTGCTTTCAAGACAGACTTGATTCCGTTATTGTTTTTTAAGGTTTCACACAATAAATAAAGGTGACGCATTATGATGTGACTCATTGGGGACTTTGGAGGAAGCCATGCATCATGCTGTAGTTCAGAGGATGTGACCTGAGCGCTGTGAGATGGGCTCAGTACCTGAAGAGTTTGTATTTGGAGCTGAAGGCCTTGGGACAGTGTGGCTGTGAGCAGTGGAAGGGTTTCTCTCCCGTGTGACTCAAGGCGTGGAGCCGGAGTTTGTCCTGCGAGGCGAACAGGGCCCCGCACACCAAACACTCGTTACCGCTCGCTCTCCCTCCCTCCCCTCCTTCCTCCTCCCGCTCCCTCTCTCTCTCTGTCCCCCTCTCTCTCTCTCTCTCTCTTTCTGTCCGTGGCAGCGGGGCGGCGCTCCCAAACAGCTTGGCGGCAGTCCGTCGTCCCTCTTCCTCCGGCGTCAGTGCGGTAATACGGTGTGAGGCATCGGCGGCAGCAGCTGCCATGGCAGCCCTAGAGTGCCGCTGCCATGAAAATACACGTGTGGCTCCCCTGCCTCGCAGGCTCAACGTGGGGCGTTGTGGGTCGGGAGTGGTGGGAGTGGGGAGGGGGGAGAGGGGTGTAGAAAAAGGAAGGTGACTGACAGCTCACAGGAAGGGCCAACAGTCCAGTGGAAACATCGAGGTAAGCCGAGATCTGTGGGGAGACACAACATACAACATACGTGCTTTAAAACCAACTGTTCATACGTGTTGTGGCTTCACTGAACACTTCATGATGGATGGATGAATGGATGGATGGATGAATGGATGGGTGGATGGATGGATGGATGGGTGGATGGATGGATGGATGGATGGATGATGGATGATGGACTGATTTGGTGAACTATTGTAGTTTTATTGCAGTAGGTAATCATTATCTTCTGTTATATTATCTTCTAACATCAATTTCTTTTACCTGTTTGTCAAAATCCTTGTTTTGTGTGTCTGGACTTCTCTCATGCTCCGCCTCAGCTGCTCCTCCTCACCCGGTCCCAACAGCTATGGTTGGCGGCGAGTGGGAAATACTGCTCTGCATCTTTACTGTCCTGCGAGGAGAGAGCACACACAACCGGGATATATAAGTATATAAGTCAAATATCATATCGTTCACAATAACACCGGTATCATTTTTCAGACGATATAAAAAATGCATATCGTGCTGATGGCAATTTTCCGACCTGTTGAGCAACAGGAGTGACTGAAAGTTGCTGTATTCTGCAGGTTTCCAGCTGAGTGCGAGTTTAATTGACTGTCTATTTCTCTATTTCTCCTCTGCTCCTCCTCCTCCTGTGTCCTCTCTGTGTTTCACACCGGTAGCTCCGCCCACACACGGGGCTCCGCCCACACGGAGCGCAGCAGGTGAACGACTCGACTCGTCACAGACAAAAGTGCAACAAAAGCCAAAAAGTACATTATTAATGGACAAACGTCAAATGAAAATCAGGCCTGAATGTGGCTGAATCTGCTGACAGGGTGAGGAAGTAATTAGAAGCTGTGCAGGTGATCGTGTTGGTCCTGACGGAGCAGCAGCTGCACCGCTGCTGGATCCATCCATCCACCTCAGGCCTGTTCACAGGACCTGAATCTCACTTTAATTTCTTTTTTTTTTTACAAACTACACAACTGAAAGATCATTTTTGTTTAGTTTTTAATCAATATTTGAAGGCATAATGTTATGTTTATGCTGACATATAAATCTGTTCCGCTTGTTTTGTTCAAATTGTATGTTATTACAAAATATTATTATTAATAATAATAATTATTATATTAATCAAATATTTTTCAGTATTTTGTTATATCATCAAGAATATCTTATCGCAAAAATACCCAGATATAGTGTGATATAATTTTAGGGCCATATCGCCCACACCTGTGACCTGCACCTCACAAAAACTGTCACAAAATTAAATGACTCTCCAAACAAGTGAAAAATGAAACGCGTCCAACCCACAATTCAACAGACTCGACTTGAATCTCATCATGTCGTGTGAACTCAACAGCAGGCTTCCTTTGAGTTCACTAGGGGGAGCTGAACAGCAGAGTCTGACACACACACACACACACGACAGGAACTGCAGAGGATTGACAAAACAACAGTTTTGCGACTGATGATCCTCAATCACAGTCGCAGCACAATAACTTTGTTTGTACGACCGTATACGTGAAGGCCAAGTGCAATTACACGGCCTCATCCCTCATCGTGTGTGTCTGCGGATCAACAGCTTGCCGCACAGGCCCGCTTTGTGTGTGTGTGTGTGTGTGTGTGTGTGTGTGTGTGTGTGTGTGTGTGTGTGTGTGTGTGTGTGTGTGTGTGTGTGTGTGTGTGTGTGTGTGTGTGTGTGTGTGTGTGTGTGTGTGTGTGTGTGTGTGTGTGGCTTCATGTATGTACTTGTTATGAAACTGGATAAGGCTCCTGTAATCCTTGGGAAAACACAGAATCACACACACAAGCACCTCCAGGGTGGAGAGAGAGAGGGGGGGGTGGATTGGGGAGTGTTTACGCCATAGGCCCGGGCTTCCTAGAACCAGAACCGGCGCTACCTGTCCCCCCCGAGTCCAATAAATTCCTCCTGACAGTGGAAAACAGCCACAAACTTTGAAGTCAAAATAAGGACGGCCATTATGTGAACTTGTGTTTCTGGCGGACCGGATGAACTCACTGTCTCTGTGTCATCTCTGCATTCCCTTATTTACCCTCAGTGACCTCCGTGACCCCCCTCCCTCCCCCACGCCGCCCACCCACCAACCTCACCAGCTAAGTCCAAGGTTGAGCAGACACGACGCAGCCGCTCTCCGAGCGTCGGTCACGTGAACCCGGAGTGCATCAAAGTGTGGTAAACACATGTGGGCATACAGTGTGTGGCGCGCGCACACACACGCATGATCGAGGTCCGCACATACATGCACAACTCCACATGTAGCGGCATCCTTTCTGTGTGAGAGGTCAGCTGGTTAAGAAAGACAGAAAATATGCAGGAATCTGCTTTGAGTGCTTTCACAGATGCCTCTTAGATTTGTTTACATTGAAATGAAGGTACACACACACACACACACACACACACACACACACACACGTATCCACACGTGAGAGTTGTGTGTGTGTTATTTCATCTCTACGTGATAGACTTTAGCACAGGTGTGCTTGTGTGCTCCCGCTGTGTAGATGTGCATACATGTGTCCCCATAATGTATGTGTGTTTACAGCGGTGGTTAAGAGGACCTGACAGCTGTGGCGTTGTGTGGTGGTCATCACCCAGCGGGGAGGGTGCAGGGGGGTGACACCCGTCCCATTGACCACCCTCAGGGAGCCGGGCTCTATTGTACAGCCTACCCACATCGCACATTCCTGGCCCGAACCATGCCGTGTCGCCCTACCCTGCCTCTCTCCTCCACGCACATCACGTACAACACACGGGGGTTCTGGTCACGCCGAATGCAACATCATGCACACACAGGCCGGCGAGCGCACATACAAAAGGCACGCACACAGACGGGCCGATACAGTACAATGAAGAGAATCCACATTGTCAAGTTATAGAAATAAACCTAACTGGAGCCTGAACACAAAAGGATGCACCATGACATGCCATGTGGAGCAGGAGCTTCACACATGGATGCCCTCAGGCCTGAACGAGCCCAAATGACTCATGCTGACCTCTGTATTATACATATATATGAAATATATGCTTATATACATCAAAATTCTCTTTTCAATTCCAAAAGTTTTACTTATCCAATGTATCTGCAGCGCATTTTGTAATACATATAATAATATTAGACTTCATCGCCTCAGTCGATTTGACACATCTGTGTGTTTCAGGTTGGATGTTTGAGAGTGATTTCCAAAGTAAGTCTCGTACTGCAGCAGTGACACCATGTATGTTGTCCTTCACGTTTTTAATTGTGTTAATTAATTAACTGTTGAATCAGATGAGAAAGAGCAAACCTAAACTGATCTCGTACAAAAAGATATTGAAATTGAAAACCAATTAAATAAACGTGATTGTAAAATAAATGGGAAATTGCTCCCTTTTTTTATATATTTTACAACAGGTCCTCATAGCAACCCCGTTGCCATGGCATTGTAGTAACAGTACAGATGCCTGCTTAAAAACTGCAATGAACTTGTTAAAATTTTATTTTTGGATATTGAAATAACTGGAAAACAGTTGTCATAACAGTGACAACAGTAAGAAAGCTTTATCAAGTGTCAGCTGGTGAGATAGTCGTGGCTAAACCAAAAGGTACTTTCTTTCTTTCTTTCTTTCTTTCTTTCTTTCTTTCTTTCTTTCTTTCTTTCTTTCTTTCTTTCTTTCTTTCTAATTGTCTCTTGCTGTAATGGAAAAATTCTCTTATCTGACATCCTGGTTTCAAAGTTTGTTGTTCAAAACTAAATGAGGAAGTAGCGAGCAGCTAAATGAAAACTATGATAAAGGAAATGACAGCTGAACTAGTCCTGCTAAAAGTAAACAAAGGTTTGCCTCGCTAAAAAGCAATTAACTTTTTTCTCACTTAATAACTCATTTAATTGCTTTTAAAATATATATTGCACCGTGTTAAATTGTAAATTGATAGTGTGGTGGGATGAGAGGTGATATGTTTTAAGAGGAATAAAATAAGCACATTACAAACTTTCTATTTGGTACACAGATTCATAAAGTTCAGCCTTTCTGTAGTTTCAGCTTGCTGCCTTTTGTAGGAACAATACCCCCCCCCCCCCCCGCTGTTGTGTTTCTACAGTAAATCCATCACCATCAGTTTGCAGCGATGAGCGTCTGATAAACAGTTCGAGCTTCAGATGCTGTCACCGTTCATATGATGGGCTACTGTCTTTCATTTTTAAGTTTGCTTACATGCAGATCAAATAGCATACAGCATGTGGCAGAAGCTGCTTCCTATGTAGACATGAAGGGCTCATTCGTAGGCAGGAGCCTCCAGCTACTTTGACAAAATGAAAGTGTCAGCGAGCTAACGTCTATTCACATAGCTGAGCTCCACCAAACCAGCTAAAAAAAGCTTCTTTAATGTGAATAATTAAAAATCGATATTCACATACTCAACCTGTGGCTGGCGAGCTTCTGGGTGGAGACCCATGTAACGATTCTTCGTTTCAGGTACTTTTACACTTGACATCATTTTCAATAAATCCCTCTGAAGTCTACAAATTGAACTTTAAAATGTTGCCGCATTACAATTCTACTTTTAATTCCATGAAACAGGGAAAAGTGTTTTTGAGTTCATCTAAATCTATTAACAAACCCAAAACAACAACTTCAGAGTCAGCCATTTCATTTTTTTTTTATCAGTTTAAATTTCCTTTGTTCTTCAAAAACAACATTTTTAATAAAAAAAAAAAAAAGACAAAAATAAACGTAAGATTGACATGATTTTGACCAAATAAACTCGCTAGTTATTGCTTTTTTTTGTCTTTGTTACCTTTCAAAAATGTAGGTGTAATATTATAAGAAAAGTTACTCTTTGTAGATCATGACTGAAATGTTGTCTTCCTTTTTATCAGGTGCACTTACTAACCTTTGTGTTGGAGCATTTAGAAAGTGAAAATGGGAAGATTCTTTTTGCTTCAAGTGTTTCCTAAAGGTTTCCTAAACATGTCCTAAAGGTCTGTACGTAACGAGGAGGACACACATCCTCCCCAACACTATGAAGAGAGACTGGACACGAACTACACACCAATAAATGAAGTGACAAACGCTTTTTATTTGTTTCAGTTCTAATAGATAATGTACATTAATACTAGTCTTGTAGAAAATACTAAGAAGATTGGGATATTTTCTGTGAATATTTTTTTACCAGTTTGAGACAGCTGCGTAAACTAATATTAATTGTTGCTTCAAAAACATCAACAAAGTGTCAGCATGTCCTTTCAGATTAAAGGTCTCTGTTTGTTTACTGTCCTCCACCCACACAGATGACATAAAATAAAAAAATGGAAACCACAAAAACATGCTGTTGGATTAAGTTGTTTTTGAAAAAGCAGTAATATTACTTTATTCTGCTTTAATCCTACAAAAGAAACTTTGTCGATGTTTTTTCACTTTTTTCTGCCATTTAATCGCCAAAACAATTAAATGAAGAAAAAACGAATGAAAATAACTTAATATTCTTAAATGTCGGCAGCGGGTGATGAGCATCTTGTTTGTTACAAAACTACAAACAGGTAGTAGGTTAGAGGTCAGAGCCCAGTGCTTCATAACCGCCAGCACAAACAGCCCGACTGCAGCCATTTGCAACCACTGATCACACTTTATCACTGCGGTGATCACAAAGTAACAGACGCACTGCAGCAGGATGGAGCTTCACTCCAAAATGGCAGATGCCGCGACGACAAACGCTGCACAGTACATTCACATGGAGCCTCTGCTCACTTCCCCTAATCAAAAACGGTGAAAGCAGAATTGAACCGCCACTTTCCAACCGCCCGGGTGTCTTTGGTTTCTGTCCTGGATGAAAGAGCTTCCACATTCCTTTCCTGAGGGGTCAGAGGTCAGCCTCTGCACTGCCTGCCTGCCCGCCCGCTACGGCTCCCGCATGCTGAGTGACTGGTATTAACCCCTTCGCTGCCTGCCGCGGCCATACTGAGTTACATGTGAGAGGGGATTCAAGGTTTTAGTCAGACAGTTTGCGGTGGAACGATGCCGGGTCGGACCGGGCCGGACCAAAGCAGGCCGGCAGCAGAACTACAGTCCCACAAAACCAAACGCTGTGGCTGCAGAAGCTGAACTATATGAACAAACTAAATATAGAAAGTGAGTTCAGTGTCCTGAGCTTAGGTGACAACAGCCGCGGTGCTCGTGGGGAGAGGAGGAGTGGGGGAAGTGCTCCGCTGGCAAACATTTCAGCTGAAATATAAAAAACGATTATTGGTAACCCAAGAAAGGTCATGCAGCATAAAGAAGGCAGGTTGTAAAAGGTTCCATTAAAGTCTAAAAGCGTCTAAATTTGAATAACAAAAAGTAAAAGTATACACTTTGTAAAGCAAAACAACAAAGGCATCCAAAAGTGAGGATTATTTCTGAGCATTAAAAAAAATTAGAAAGTAAATTTAAATCTTTATTTTCTTGAATGGTGTCTTGTTATTTTTTTTTTAATAGTTTTAAACTGTTGTTTAAACCACCTTAGGTTTCAAGGTAATGTGGCTTTGAGGTGAAATCTTTTATCAATAATAATAATCAGGATTTTATGGTCACATTTCTGATACATTTTCAGTTCTTGGCACATTTAGCGTTTTCTGTTGTTTTATTAAGTATTGATGCCTATCTTCCCTGGAACACTTGTGAAAAAAAAGATTTTTAACCTCGGCTGAATAACACTTCAATTTAGAAATAATTGATAACAAAAGGACACCACAATGTCAGTCACAATGTAAAGAAAACAATATTTAACAAAGACAAAGAGAGAGGGATAAAGGGATGACGAGAAAGGGAGGGAAAACTGGAGTCATATGCAGCAGTGGAGTCAGGGGTCTTTGCACCAGTCAAGTGACTCCAGAGAGAGAGCGAGAAAGGGAGGAGGGCGGGGGGGGGGGGGGGGGGTGCTGGCAGGTCATGCTTTACTAACCACATTGACCAGGACTGGAAGCAGGAGAGGACGAAGGCGGCACGGCCACCATCAGCTCACTCACAGGGAAGTCAGAAAAACATTTCCAGCCCCAAAAAATAAAAAGCCTCTACGGGTACGTTCTGTTAGAACTGAGACGACTGGACATTCAGGACCATCATTCATTCATAGGAGAGCCTATGAAACTTTAAAACCAGTTTTCCTGTCATGAAAATATAAAGAAAAATCAATAAGGGAGATAGTTAAGTGTCATCCTGATCAAAAACCTACATTAACGTTCTCATCTTTTTCTTTTTCAAACTGTCAGAATGAAGTGAGGTTCAGAGACCAGGTGAAGTTAGAATGGCGAAGAGAAATGATCTGAAAGGTTCTTAACCCACAGAGTTGTGGGCTTCATAGTTTCTACGTCCATTTGTGCTCACGGCGACGGGCTGAAGCTCCAGACAGCAGGCTTCCACTCACTTATGTACAAACTACAACCGGAGGTACGAGGCAATGAGACTGCTGCTCGTTCACCCGCACAGATCACAGTACCGCGACGTGCACGGAGCAGGAGAAAGATTCAACCCTCATGAATAACTGGTACGAATTTATTCCCTTGATCATCATCAGTTCCAGAGTTACAGACGTTCCTGTGAGCAGTGGACCGGGTCATTCTGCGTTGCTTTATGCACCTGAAAGTTGAGCAGACGGCGAACATCTGGAAAAAATTTCTGTCGAACCGAAAGAAGTCGCAGGGAACCAAATCTAGTGAGTCGGAGTGGTGAGGAGCTACGATTGCGTTGTTGTGGGCACTAAACTTGTGTGTTTTCATTGCGCTGTGAGCGAGCGAGTTGTCATGTTGGAGAACCCGAGTGCCATCGCCACAGATTGGGTCAACGTTTTTTCCTCAGACGCCTCAGAAGGTCTCAGCAGAGCTCCGTGGTTTCACTCCGACCCTCCTGGGAACCAATTCCCGGCTCACAGCCTCACGAACGTCAAAGAAAACCCACCTGGTCACCCCTGACCCGATGGACGGTGACGGTCCACCTGTCGGAAATGCAAACGTAACGGTGGACTTCCTGAAGTATTTTAAGGTTCTCTATTCCTGATTTCCAGAGTTTGATGCAAAAGTGTGACATCCATGGACACATCGCACACAGGACAATGCTCACAAAAACATGTGTAACTCGGGAAGTATTTATGATCAAGTGATGAAATTCATACCAGTTCCTCACGAGGGTTATATCTTCTTCCTGCTCCGTGCTGGTCACGGTGCTGTGCTCGACGCGCTTGCACAAGCAGCAGTCTCAGAACTTATCGATCCACCCTGATGTACGTATAGACGCAGACATGTTCCATGCATGCACACTAGTAAACGTGACGGAGACCTCCCGACAGCAGGAAGAGGAGCTGCTTCGTTTATTCTGTTTGACTGAGCAACATGAAAAAGTCACACAAAAAAAAGAAAATGTGTGAATCTGCTTTACAATAATGGGGTGTTGAGTACAGCACAAATATAGTTACACTGGGTATAAAGTGCACAAAACAAGCTTCCAGTTTACTTTCATGGCAAATGCACAGTCGGCATGCTTCTGTCTGCAGAAGGTCGATACAGATTTGGCAGATTGCAAAAGAAGAACCAAAAATGTAGACTTGAGTTTGTTCTTCATTCAAAAAACAGGAGATGTCAAAGACATGATCACCAAAAGAGCAAAGCTTTCCCACATTGTTAAAAAGTCTAAGAGTGGTGTGAAAGTGGGTTTAGTGAAATAGACCTGGTCTACCGTGGCCTGGTTGTTGTTGTCTCATCATCGCGCTACAGATTAAGACATGTTAAAGGAGAATTCCACAGAGAGAAACGTCGTAGTCCGGAGTGACAAACCATCCACATACCAGCCCCGGTCATTAAAACTGTCCTGGAAACGCCCAGAGAAGGAGCTCGGTAGATTGTATTACATTTTTTAGAAGTTGTTGGGTCATTATGGAGACAGACAAAGAATAACACAAACTACTGACCGATAAATCGTGTAAATAATGAAGCAAAATAAAAGGGTGAATGATTAATCAATTCGTTGTTTGGTCAAACATCAGAAAACAATTTAAAAAAAAACATATATATATTTATTCAGTATCCAAGAGCACGAAGTGGCGTCAGCTTACGTTTAGTTTTGTTCCACCAAATGTCCAGAGAAAGTATAATAAAAGAAAAACACTCGCAGCAGTTTACTTCAATTCTTTTGCATTTTTAATGGTAATATGCTGATTGACTAATTAATTACATTAACTATTCATATTGTCAGGGAGGAAAACACAGACCCACAATCAACATATTACATAGTAATTGTTTGATTTGATGACATTTTAAATTTAAGAATTAAACTGATTTAAAATTCAACAGTTTGACAGCTATGACTTGCAGACTTTTGTACAGCTGCACAATTAAATACATATGAAGGCTTCCTCGTGATTTGTGTACGTTTGGAGAAAAGCCTAAACGACTAAATCGAATTATATTTGGCAGTGATTGGTCTATGAAAAGTCAAAAAACTGAAGCTCCAGACAACCAACAGTTCAAAATCCAAAGATGTACAATAACATAAGGCAGAAACTCCTCACATAGACGCCAAAAACAATAAATAGATAACAGTTTTCCTTCATCGATGACTTTAACAATTAATTGATTATAATTGTTAAATTGATAATTTATCAATTATTAGTGACACAAATAATCTTTTCAACTTTAAAATCAGATTTTATTTCTATAAACATTCCAGACTGGTTTCAGATGTATAAATATTCAATTTAAAACAGATTTAGCTTCTATTCCATATTTATTATTTCACATTCAAATGTATTATTATTTTATTGGTTTGTTGCTCTTGATTTTCCACCATTCTCCTCTGTAGTTTGGTCTCAAATTATTTTCCTTTTTTCCTTTGGATTTTTCTTGTTATCAGCTTATCGGTCTTCTGTGGAGCACTTTGAGCGACTCAAACCTCAAAGAAAGTTTTAATGGCTGATTGTAATGCACAAACGTCCACGTGCAATAAAACTGATCTGTTTAAAAAGCTGGGTAAAAAAAAAAGGATGAATTGATCGGAGGAATGAATCCTCATCCTAATGTAATTTTATTAACATTTTAAAACGACTCGATGGGGAATTTTCATTGAACCTGGAGAGGCAGTCAACTGAGAGCTGCTTAAACCCCTCGTCTATTTTGGCAGAGCTCCCTCTCCAGCCTTCCTCCCGCCACCTCGCCCGGGTTTCAGTTCCTCTAGTGCTCAGTGTTTTCTGACGCAGGGTGGGAGAGGGGGAGGAGAGAGGGGTGACACGAAGTGGGTGGGAGGAAGAGTCTGTCACCCATCCCGACAGTTAGTCCTTGCCACATCGGGCCGAGATGTGGCCGTAAACCCGGTGTTCGGGCTAAACATAGCTGTGGTGTGGCTGCCGGAGGAGGGGGGAAGCAGGCAGGGCTCATCTAACTGTCACCGAGGAACACCTTCACCGCCGCCTCCTCCTCCTCCTCCTCCTCCTCCTCACTTCATCATGCCAAAAAGAGCTAAATCTCCTTTAACTGTCGCTGGTTTATCACAGATTTTATGGCACCTCAGTGTTTTAATGCCCATTGAAATATTTGTTTTTTTCCTGCCGATATCATTATCAACGGTCATTCTACTTAAACATGTAAATTGTTGCACATTTTATTCCACAGCATGGGAATTTAATGGGAACCTCGGATCAGATCGTAAACTGAACACCTGGTCATTATAAACATCTTGATTACTGGACTTAAATCCTTATTTTCTATGATTCCTTTGTTTTTTATCGACAGAAAGGCGTCCCGGTGTGACGTTCACGACACTCAGCACCATCTGTTCCTGATGTATGAGAAGAGATATTCTGTTCCTGTAAATCATGAGCATATTGTATTCTATGACTGATTTAACTGACGACTATCTTCTTGATTGATTGATTGATTGATTGATTGATTGATTGATTAATCATTCAGTCAGAGAAACTGTAAAAAAAAAAATAGACCACCAGTGTCATCGTCTCAGATGATTTGATCAGTTTTCTGTTGAAAATCTGTCTTCTGTTCTTTAATTTTCAGTCCGTTTCCTCTTTTATTTTGAGAGTCTCTGGTCCTTCCTGTCTCTTTCCCTGCTGTTACCTGCCGGCCACGCCCACCTCACCAGCTTTCAGTTTCTTAATCAGACCCAGCTGCACTCACTTACCAATCATCTCTTGTCAGTATATATTCCTCTGGTTTTCTTTCCCTCTTTGTCAGGTCATTGTGTTACTTTGTTTTCCGTCTGTTTCCGTTAACCCAAGGAACCCAAGGAACCCAAGGAACCCAAAGATATTCAGGATGTCCACACGTTTGTAGTAGAAGGACACTGACTGCACATGCACCAGAAAAGTAAACCAAACTCTTGTTTCCTGCATTGAATGTTTGTATTATATATTCGATCTATTCCTTGTATCCTTTATTCTATTCCAATCATTACCAAGCTAGCCATTTATTTCCAAAACTGTCAATCCAACATTCACATCTACTTCAGAGATCCATGATTTCCAAAAATAATTTCAAAATTTTCAGTCATTACACCATAAGACAGTTTAAAGCTGCAAATAAGCTATTAGCAACATGGCTAATGCATGCTGATGTTTAGCAAAATGTTCCATATTCAATATCTTAGTTTAGCGCCTTAATATTTGCTAGTTAGAGCCAAACAAAGTAAAGCTGAGACGGATGGGAAAGTGATTCGTTTTGTACGCCTTTAACGCAAATTCATGGTTTCTGTGTTCGTGCACGGCTGCAGCACAAATTATGGGCTGTGCGAGGGGGTATGCAGAGGGATCCACACGGCTCTTCGGGGAAATGGACAGATGACGAAATTTACACCAGACTGATAATGAACTGAGATTACGTAGCGAGGATCACCAAAGTTATCCTTGAATATCTGAGAAATAGTTGCCAACATGTTTCACTTAAAACTAAAATTCAAACCAAAAAGTGGTGATAGAGAAAAATGTCTGAGGTTCACTAACGTCATTATGATTCCACCTCTGATGACCAGGAATGTCTGTATGTTTCAGTCTGGACCAATTATTGGACCGACCAACACTGCCATTCCCAAAACCACACTGAGTCCTGTTTTAGTCTCTTCTTTTTTGGGGCAGAATTTATTTGAAGTAAGTTTGTGAACAAAATTCTATTTTTGTCACATCCATAACTGCAGTGTATTTCTGCTAATGGCCCATGAGAGCTGGGCCACCTCTACGGGGCTGAAAAACGAAATACAAAACCCAACTAACAATCACCAGGGTGGTTGACATGAGCAGAAAAAGCAGCAAAACATACAAAACATACCGTAATAAAACCATCCTCACCTTGTAAATTTAATCAACAGGAAACTCAATAAACTCAATGCACTCCGTGATAGCGAGCGATCTGTGCGAAGTGAACAGCAGAAACCCCAGAGCACAGTGAGCGCTTCACCAAAGTCATACGAGTACATTAAGATCAACTTATGACGCAAAGAATGAAGGAGACGAAGTTCCAGAAAATGCTTCTGGACAACCTGCAAACACTCCTTCAAAGCCCCAAAACAAGATCCTAATAATTGTACAGTCACAGTCAATAAGCATCAATCATCCATCGGCAGCAGAACAGACCTTGACATTGACAGCGTGGCCAAAGGCATCGGCCACGCTGTCACAAGTTAATCGTGTGAAACGGTCTCTTCATACAAGTGTTTGTGCTGTAAGGCACACACAAAAAAAAAGAAAAGCAGACGACGGTACAATACCACAACGTGACAGCAGCAGAATAAAAAACACCACAGGATATTAGACATTTACTTGACATATTAACTGTTATTAAACTAAAACATCTGGTTAATTGTGTGTTGGTGTTGTGTTGAGCCTGTGAGGAGGATGCCGGGGTCAGCCAGGTTGTTGAGGTTGGCACTGAGTCCACGCAGCCTATTTGGCACTGAGAATGTGTCTGTTAGTGACACCGCAGGCCACACACACTCTCAGATACGCACACACACACGCATACACACACACACTCTCAGACACGCACACACACACACACATACACACACCACATATAGGTAAACAAGTCTTTGACTACACTTCCTACATGAATGCACAGGCTTGCAAATCTCAACTCAAATCTGAATATTTTTCAAAATAATTCAAAAACCGAACAGAGGTAAACTGAAAACTGAAATTAAAATCAGTGCGTATAAACACGAGCTAGCAAATGTACACTATGACACTATGTACACAAGAGCTGGCGATGACTCAGCACCTCTTTAAAACATACAAATGAAAAGTAACGTCGAGAGGGAATCAGAAATAACATTACCGAGCTTGCCATTTCTGTAGCTTTCCAAAACTGACAATCCAACATTTGCATCTACTTCAGAGAACGATGATTTCCAAAAAGAATTTCAAAATTGAATTCATTATGCCATAGGGCAGTTTCACGCAGCCTGAGCTCGGACCTTCTCCGAGTTCAGGCCCAGAGAAGATCGCTGTGTTTCAGGATCATGTACATATATTGTTTCTTCTTTGCATGGTAGATCTTTAACCTTCGTTTGTGGATTCACTGACAAACTGTGATCATAGAAAATGTTTTTTGGAGGCGTTCCTGAGCCCATGCAGTGATTTCCATTACATATTCGTGCACCAATGCACTTTATACCCAACCAGGTTACTGACTTGTTACCGATTAACCTAATTAGTTGTGAAACGTTCCACCAGGTGTTTTGTTTTTTGTTTTGTTTTTAGCATTACAATACTTTTACAGTTTTTTGTTGCCTGTCACAACTTTTTTGAAATGTGTTGCTGGCATCAAATTCAAAATGAGGATATATTTTTCATAAAACAATAACATTTCTCTATCAAAATTTGCTAAGTTGTCCGTTTGCGATTCATTGAATTCTCTTTTTGTTTACATTTTACACAACATCCCAAAGAATTTGAAAACGGGGTCGTACATCACATACTTAAGTTACCAATCTAATGCAACTTGGGATTTTCAATATCGTTGAGCTGCAGATTCACAACGCTGAAGCAAACTCGGAAGTTGGAAAACATTTTTAGCACATGCCAAACATGTTGGCTCTTCAATAGCTGGTGTTTCACTTGTGCTGTACGTAAATGTGCCTTGAAACAAATTTGTACACTTTGAGTCTATTATCTTCACTCCTCCTCTTCTTTCTGTCCCGCATGCCAATTCAAACACCAGAAATCAGCCTGCACTCGTTAGGAGCCTCATCTTTCCCTCCTTTCTCTCGTCGTTTCCCTTCCTTCATCTCCCGCTGTGGTCACCACAGACGGCATGCGTTTGGGAGGCACCTATCAAAATAAGCAGTCCAGTTTCAAGTCTTCCACTGTGTATATGTGCGTGTAACAGTTGGCTCGTACTGTAACACATCTCCTGTAAACATGAACCACATCAAAATCCAATGTCATGTTAACAAAGACGCAAATTAACACGGCCAACATCATCATCATCACAGCCAAGACTGTCAGTCTCATCATCAACATTGTCCTCACTTCTCTCCGTCTCTCTCTCTGGTACCATCAGGTTGAGGAAGACATCTGGGTAACACACATTCTTCCTTTAAAGTTGGCTGCGCTTTGGTGGAAACTAATTACAAAATGAACGGGCAACGCAAACACAGACCAACATGGTTTCTCTGTTATTCTCTTTCTTTACACTGATTTGTCAAAAAACGGTTAGGGGTGTTTTCACAGACCACCAAAACATCGACTTGGGCATTCTCTGAAAAAATTAGAGCCTGTTCATGTGTGTGTGAAAGTAGTCATGATAAATGAACTTACACTGAGCAGTTGTTTCTGCTCTAAATATTCTACCCTCATTGCATCTGCTGCTTCTACGCAGCCAAGTTTAAAAATGCAGTTCAATAAAGGCTGTAGACACATTCCTCACATGGTGTTTCTTACCCAAAATGCATAATTTCTACATCTCTGACAAATATATCATGTTCATTTCCCGCCTCATAAAACACTTGCAAAGCCAATTTTTGTTAAAGCAGCTAAAATCCAGGATTCTTGTATTGCTGTATTAAGGAGAACTGGATCCTGGATACAAAGATGGCACCTGCTCACTTAAATATCTTCTTTTTTTTTCTTTTTCTTTTTTTACAAATAAACCTTTTATCAATGCAGTTGGAAGTCAACAATTTTACAGATATCTCTTTCATCATTTTTATTTTTGTATTTTAGAGTGCTTTATGGGCAGCTGGGGATTTTTGTCATTGCAATGCCACAAGTGACCACTGGGACAAACTGGCAGAAGTGCTGAGTGTTGGCAACAAATCAACTCTTAAAACGAGTGGGAATCAAAATGATGTGCTGGAGGCAGCGGGAGCAATAACCTTTCAGTATTATTGATCAACAGCATCAGCGGTGCACGCACCATATTTTGTATCACACTTCAAAGATTAGCCACGCAGATGCTTGAAATGCTTCAGGAAGTCCACGGTCATAAAGCACTGAAAGGGGTTTTTAGTGGCTTTTACGTTTTTAAAGTTGCAGAGTGTCACGGTCCAAAACCGAAGACGACACGTCACATCAGGAGGGCCACCGTGTGGGGTTTGAACACCGAGTCCAACTTGACTGCGCCTGTAATAACACAATTGTTGACTCCCACAACTTCTTTCTGTTCGCCAAAAAATTCAACATAAAATTTGACCGTGAGCTTTGTGCTCAAGTTTCAGGTCCATGGTGAAATTGCAAATGTGCAGAAACTAATGAACACAAAAACAGGAGCTGATGTTGATCAAAAGATGGAACTTTGAATACTCGCTCACAAAGGTTAAAGCATCCCCTGCTCCATGTGCATTATCGTACTGCGCTCCATTCACACGCAGCAGGAACAGTCAGTGAACCTTTTGATTGCCCCTCAAACATCCATGTACAGAATGCGTTTACTAGCTTGTAGTCTTCTTCTTCACGGCCTTTGTTGGCACATTGCTTCATATCTTTGGCACAATACACCTGCATGTGTGTCAAAATAAACCAAATATGGAACAACTTATAGAACAGTTCGATGGTGCTACTAGAGGTCAAAATCTGCAGGAGGACTTTTTCAGTTGAAGAAGTCTCACCACGATGTAAACTACACAACTACACAACTACACAACTACACAACCTGCATTCAAAATTTACAAAGGAAAAAAGACAAAGGTATCATCAGCTGCATGTTGATGTAGTAGCTGTTTGAGTGGAGCATTTTTTGTCATTTTATATACTGCTAGTTGATATAACAACAACTGATCCTATATTTTGTAACATTTACAGTAACTACAGTAATTTGAAGCAGCTAGTTGCTGTAAAGGTGTAAAAAGTACACGAGTTTTCACTGAATGCAGCTGAGTATAAGTATAAAGTTAGACAAAATTAAAAAGCATCTTACCCTTTAGCATGTTCACGTACACATCAGGAACTCATGATATTTATGATGACCAAATTAACACCATTGAACGGTACTTAATTCTCTTTATTGGTAAGCAGTAAAAAAAAAACCCTGCCAAGTCAGGCCATTAGCAGAGGATATACTGTTTGCCTTGCAGAGCTTTATCAAAATGTTGACACTAAACACATGGGCAGCATGACTGAGTGTAAGGCATGTGTGTGCATGTGTTTTTTGGTGTGTGAAGGAGTCCGTGTGTGTGTGTGTGTGTGTGTGTGTGTGTGTGTGTGTGTGTGTGTGTGTGTGTGTGTGTGTGTGTGTGTGTGTGTGTGTGTGTGTGTGTGTGTGTGTGTGTGTGTGTGTGTGTGTGTGTGTGTGTGTGTGTGTGTGTGTGCATGCATGTGTTTTTTGGTGTGTGAAGGAGTCCGTGTGTGTGTGTGTGTGTGTGTGTGTGTGTGTGTGTGTGTGTGTGCGTGCGCGCGCGCGCGCGTGCGTGTGCAGAAGTGATTCTGGGGAAAGCCCTTCTGGCAGGGAGTCCTGGCCGTGACACGGAGCTCCACAGCAGCCGGAGATGTGGGCATGCAGCCAGTGGGCATCCGGCCAACCGCCCTCACCCGCTCTCACTCCCTCACCGGCTCCCTCCGTCATGTTTTAAGAGCACAGCTTTTAAGGTACACTACAAACATGAACACATTTACTACCTGGGGGCCTGCTCACATCATGTACATACACAAACACGTGATATTTACTCTATCAAATATGCAATTGCAGCCAAAGAACAACCGTTCTTAAGAACATCTGTTTCTTAGCCAGGCAACTGATAACAGCAACAAAATTAAATGTGACATCATATCCTGCCATGTTTTAGGATTTAGATATGTCAACTGAATAAGGTGATAGGAACATTAGCGTTCAAACGAATATGAGGCTGCTCATCAGCATGTTCACCTGCTAGTCTCTACCTCGACGTGTCCCTCTACTTTCATTATCTTGAAATAACAGAAGTTATCTCCTATTTTACCCAAAAAAGTTATGTAAAATTTGCAGCAGGTTAAATTGTAGTAGAGCAGTTAAATCTACTTCACAGTGGTCAGCTGCGACACCAATACTATATATACTACTTCTATTCTAATACGTTAGTTTGAATAGTATGGTAAATATATGATGCAGATGACTGCTACCGAGTGAGTTTACATATGTAATATGTATGTACTTTTACTGAATACGGGATGTTTGCTTTTAATGGAGTATTTTCACAATGCAGTTGTAAGTTACAGTACATGAAAATTCTGAATACTTCTTCCACCACTGACTTTAAACTTCTACCTGCTGATATTTAATAATTACTGAATTGCACTGCAGTGATCTCATTTAATAATTATGGCTTATTGTCTCACAATTACAAGATCGGAATCTCATAATAACAAGAAAAGTTAGGTTGGTTATTAATCATTGAAGATATGCTGAGAGGGCAGTGGTTATGGTGCCACCAATTTAATATGATGAATATAAGCTTGAATATCTATCTTCTTTACAGTATTTCAGAATATATTATCAAAAGTCTTCATTTGTGTGAACAGACGTGAACTTAGACAAGAAAGAGGAAGTCTAATATTGCCGTGAGTTGCAATCGTGCTGCAACACGAGCTGTTTCCCCACCATTATTTGTTTCCTTTTTTCTGTGTGCTATTAAATGCACGGACATATATCTCTAAATCACATCACATGATATTCAAAACATCTTTCACCTGATGATTCTCAGGCAAATTCAGAAGCATTCAACTCCTGTTCCATTAATCCATTGTACATTATCTCATAATAATGAGACAGTTTTCTCATATTTAAGTAGCTTTCCCTAATATTAAGAGCTATTTTCTGTTTACTATGACATCTATACTAAAAAAAAAATACACATTCCATATCTTGCAGTTAAGATTTTTTTCCTCGTAATTATGTGTTTTCTCAAAAACAGGAGATCCCGATTTTGTCACGATTTTTTTTTTTAGTAATTATTACATATTTTCTCATAATTAAAAGGTCTTGATCTCATCATTATTTATCAATTGCAAATTACATGACATGATCTCAGTTTTTTAAATTTTATCTTTTCCTTCTATTAAGATCTATTTTCGGTTTTAAATGAGCTCTTTTCTTCTAATACGAACATCTTTTCTTGTGAGTAAAAAATTGGGATCTTGCAACTTTGAGACCTTTTGTTGTGATTTGTTTTTCTCATAAACACAGATCTCTCAAGTTGTTCTGATAAATCCAACTCCACCCGCACGCGGTGATTATTCCGTCGTTCTGATTGAACCAAATGCAGCTTGCGGTCTGAGCCGCTCCATGCAGCCACTGGGACTCTGTCACTTTTGTTTCCCGGCGCTGCTGCTGGCTCTCTCGGATTCAGATGGGGTCAGCAACAAACAATCTCTAAGTTTGGCAACGTCAGCTCAGCTTAAAACAACAGGCATTGTTCCACGGGCTTTTGTTTACAGAAATCTACAGGTTTCAATGGAGCCAGCAGCCTTTTCCACTTTTTTTTCTTTCCTTGCCCGTCTCGTCCAAACTGCTAATTTTCCTCTGTTTTGTTTCTTGTTTGCTGAATGCCCCCCCACACACACACACACACCCACACACACACACACACACACACACACACACACACACACACACACACACACACACACACACACACACACACACACACACACACACACACACACACTCCCTCTCTATCCGTTCTGTATTTTTAAAGGATATTCGGGGTAATGGAAGGGAAAAGGAGGAAAGCAGCATGTGGAGGGGGGTTAAAGGTAGAGACTTGTAAAAATAACATTCTTGCATAAACAGGGCCTTGAAAAATGGGCAGTGGGCAGCTCGCATTCCTTGAATTTTTTTGAAACTTGATCACGTTCTCAGAATTGGAGGCTGCAGGCACCTTCGGGCAAATGAGGGCGACAGGCGAGAACCCAGGGAAGGAGAGAGAGCAAGAGGGAACACAGCAAAACACCAAGGAGATGAAAAGAGAAGAGAAAGCGACCAGCTGACAGGAACTGAAAAAAACACTGAAAAGGGCAGATAGCACAGATGTTGAAAATAACAGGCGCTGATGTGCGGCACATGCGGAGGTGAAAAATAACAGCGTGACAGTTCGGCCGATGAAACTCTGCTCATTCTGCCTTTGTTTTTGTCACTTACAGTCTCCTGGCGAAAGGTTTCCGTTCACGCCGAGGCCGAACACGAACAGGCCGAACGGGACGGTATTAGTATTAAAAGCAGCACACCGTCACTCATATCACCGTGAGACGTTCACAAATGGGTCTTTGTGTCAGAGCAGAACAGAGGAGAACCCACGTTCTCATGTTCCACGGGCTCGTTCTCAACAAGATGAGAGGAAGATACAAAACTCCGGCCTGCAGTAGGTGTACGATACAGATTGGTGAAACAACAGTACAGAACGAACTTAAACATTACAGAATGTGCTGAACACTCGTTCATAACAAGCCGGCTGCACCGACGGTCGCTGACAGGTTCACTTTTCTTCACTGTGAATAAAGTCTGGAATTCGGCTCATATAATTATTCACACAGCCAAGCTGGAGGACGGACCAATCAGCGACCAGCGTTGGTGGTTCACCTGGTTTGTCCCGCCCTTCCTTCACTGCGATTGGACGGCTGGTGACAACGAAGAGTGCAGGAAAAAAATGTACAACGAATAAACGCTCAGACCCTCGTTAAGCTGCTGGCGTTCATTCAAACAATTTAAAAAATACACCGTACTCAGGAAAAAACACGGGCCATAGGTAGTTGCAGCGGTGGCAGAGTGTCGGCCGGTTTCGGTGTATGCCGATTGGTTAAAATGAACCAATGAGCCAATGCGCCCAGTAGGATGGACCAGACATATATTCAGGCAGTGAGATTGGGGTCTGGTTTGCATCAGGCTAGCTTATAACCAAATAACTGTAATAACATATATATACACAAATAACATCCAAATTAGTGTCTGCTACACATTGGCCCTTGTCAAACATGGAATATATAAAATCACTGCTTCATCAAGTTGTTAAATGCTTAACACCCACGGTTTAAATAAAAGAGACTAAAAGATGAAAGCTGATGTTCTGTTTTGCGTCCGTACTCTAATTACAAAGTAAGGAACTATTGCTGCTGTGGTCTTGGTATCTTAAAATCTGTATTTTGAATGGCCAAAACCATTTAAAACACATTGGTCATGAGGGTTTTGTTTCATTCAGCTATCGTGACTTTTACGTTAATGATCCTCACAGCTTTATTTTTATGCCAAGAGTCACTTACAGTCCTGCTAATCTGTAGAACCGCGTACAGAAGTGAAACACTTCATTCTCCAGTATCATCAATCTGTTCTACGCTGTTCTTTCGTTCAGTAGTAACAGGTGTAACACATCCAGAGAAAGAAAGAGAGAAAGAGAGAAAGAAAGAAAGAAAGAAAGAAAGAAAGAAAGAAAGAAAGAAAGAAAGAAAGAAAGAAAGAAAGAAAGAAAGAAAGAAAGAAAGAAAGAAAGAAAGAAAGAAAGAAGTATTTTGTTTGGAGAGAGTGAGGAAGAGTCTGTGCAGAAAGAGTGTTGAGCTCAGGAGTTATTCATTAACACATTTTAACACAGCACTTTCCTTCTCCTTTCTTCCAGCCCCCAGAGATAAAAACACACTCATTTGAATGACTGGGATGCCAGAGGGTGGTCTTCCACCTCACTACCTCTCCAACACTTTAGATGTGTGTGTGTGTGTGTGGGGGGGGGGGGGATGTAAGGAGCTCCGTTTGAAGCTCTGTCCTTCTCTGGGAAAGGTTTAGGTTTCAGTTGGAGGGCAAAATAGTTAACAGATTGTGGAGCATCCGTACCACCGCTCTTCCCTGCACAGGACAAAACTCAAAACTCAAAACTCAACTCCTCCACACGCAGGCTCACCTGAACGCCACCGCAGTAAGAAATATCAGATTAAACGGTGATTAATCAGTAAAACCATTGATGGGGATCTGGGGGCCGTGCTGCCATCTAGCTGAGACTGAAGGGAGATCAACTGGACTTCTTCAAACCAGCCGGAATAAGATAAACATCCAAAGATG
Source organism: Brachyistius frenatus (assembly GCF_029030835.1). Taxonomy (NCBI): domain Eukaryota; kingdom Metazoa; phylum Chordata; class Actinopteri; family Embiotocidae; genus Brachyistius; species Brachyistius frenatus. Next base: position 1,549,620 of record NW_027210674.1, read on the forward strand.
ATCATGTTAGAATAACTCTAATGCAGCGCTTCCTAATTTTGGGGTCGGACCCCCTCAACAGGTACCAAGAAGTCTAAGAGGTTACTGGAGGAGTGTGAGGATTTTTTTATTTGATTTTATACACTTTATTAATCCCCGAGGGGAAATGTCTTCACTACAGCAGGGGGGCTCTCAGGGGGGAGCTGCTGCAGCAGGCTGCCACTAGCGCGGCGCCAGGTAACCTGACCTGAGGTGCATGTTTTTGGATGATGGGAGGAAGCCGGAGAACCCGGAGAGAACCCACGCAAGCACAGGGAGAACATGCAAACTCCGCACAGAAAGGCCCAGGACCGGATTCAAACCCGGAACCTTTTTGCTGTGAGGCGACAGTGCTAACCACTG